>NW_026989736.1:0-193155 GCF_036321535.1 Camelus dromedarius
ACTGAGCAAGTGGATAGACGTTCGTTCATCTAGCACCAAGGGAACGGGTTGCAGGGGACACTTTTTCTCTGCTTTCTCAGTCTGTTTCCTAGTGCCGGTTTGAAGTTCCTGCAGTTTTCACTGTAAAACCGAGTTGGAGATTCTACCTCCCCATATATATGTATGGAATGGAGTTTGCAACTGAAAAGAAACTTTGTGTTCCCAACAAGCTAGGTGAAGGACGGCTTTCACACACACTTATCTCTCAGAACAGAGCAAGTGGAGAGACGTTCGTTCATCTAGCACCAAGGGAACGGGTTGCAGGAGACACTTTTTCTCTGCTTTCTCAGTCTGTTTCCTAGTGCCGGTTTGAAGTTCTTGCAGTTTTCACTGTCAAAACGAGTTGGAGCTAGTACCTCCCCATATATATGTATGGAATGGAGTTTACAACTGAAAAGAAACTCTGTGTTCCCAAAAAGCTAGGTGAAGAACGGCTTTCACACACACTTATCTCTCAGAACTGAGCAAGTGGAGAGACGTTCGTTCATCTAGCACCAAGGGAACGGGTTGCATGAGACACTTTTTCTCTGCTTTCTCAGTCTGTTTCCTAGTGCCGGTTTGAAGTTCCTGCAGTTTTCACTGTAAAACCGAGTTGGAGCTAGTACCTCCCCATATATATGTATGGAATGGAGTTTGCAACTGAAAAGAAACTTTGTGTTCCCAACAAGCTAGGTGAAGGACGGCTTTCACACACACTTATCTCTCAGAACTGAGCAAGTGGAGAGACGTTCGTTCATCTAGCAAAAAGGGAACGGGTTGCAGGAGACACTTTTTCTCTGCTTTCTCAGTCTGTTTCCTAGTGCCGGTTTGAAGTTCCTGCAGTTTTCACTGTAAAACCGAGTTGGAGCTAGTACCTCCCCATATATATGTATGGAATGGAGTTTGCAACTGAAAAGAAACTTTGTGTTCCCAACAAGCTAGGTGAAGGACGGCTTTCGCACACACTTATCTCTCAGAACAGAGCAAGTGGAGAGACGTTCGTTCATCTAGCACCAAGGGAACGGGTTGCAGGAGACACTTTTTCTCTGCTTTCTCAGTCTGTTTCCTAGAGCCGGTTTGAAGTTCCTGCAGTTTTCACTGTCAAACCGAGTTGGAGCTAGTACCTCCCCATATATATGTATGGAATGGAGTTTGCAACTGAAAAGAAACTTTGTGTTCCCAACAAGCTAGGTGAAGGACGGCTTTCACACACACTTATCTCTCAGAACAGAGCAAGTGGAGAGATTTTCGTTCATCTAGCACCAAGGGAACGGGTTGCATGAGACACTTTTTCTCTGCTTTCTCAGTCTGTTTCCTAGTGCCGGTTTGAAGTTCCTGCAGTTTTCACTGTCAAACCGAGTTGGAGCTAGTACCTCCCCATATATATGTATGGAATGGAGTTTGCAACTGAAAAGAAACTTTGTGTTCCCAACAAGCTAGGTGAACGACGGCTTTCGCACACACTTATCTCTCAGAACTGAGCAAGTGGAGAAACGTTCGTTCATCTAGCAACAAGGGAACGGTTTGCAGGAGACAATTTTTCTCTGCTTTTTCAGTCTGTTTCCTAGTGCCGGTTTGAAGTTCCTGCAGTTTTCACTGTCAAACCGAGTTGGAGCTAGTACCTCCCCATATATATGTATGGAATGGTGTTTGCAACTGAAAAGAAACTTTGTGTTCCCAACAAGCTAGGTGAAGGACGGCTTTCACACACACTTATCTCTCAGAACAGAGCAAGTGGAGAGACGTTCGTTCATCTAGCACCAAGGGAACGGGTTGCAGGAGACACTTTTTCTCTGCTTTCTCAGTCTGTTTCCTAGTGCCGGTTTGAAGTTCCTGCAGTTTTCACTGTCAAACAGTGTTGGAGCTAGTACCTCCCCATATATATGTATGGAATGGAGTTTGCAACTGAAAAGAAACTCTGTGTTCCCAACAAGCTAGGTGAAGGACGGCTTTCACACACACTTATCTCTCAGAACAGAGCAAGTGGAGAGACGTTCGTTCATCTAGCACCAAGGGAACGGGTTGCAGGAGACACTTTTTCTCTGCTTCCTCAGTCTGTTTCCTA
Organism: Camelus dromedarius; assembly: GCF_036321535.1. Taxonomy (NCBI): domain Eukaryota; kingdom Metazoa; phylum Chordata; class Mammalia; order Artiodactyla; family Camelidae; genus Camelus; species Camelus dromedarius. The sequence continues at coordinate 2,084 of NW_026989736.1, forward strand.
GTGCCGGTTTGAAGTTCCTGCAGTTTTCACTGTAAAACCGAGTTGGAGCTTGTACCTCCCCATATATATGTATGGAATGGAGTTTGCAACTGAAAAGAAACTTTGTGTTCCCAACAAGCTAGGTGAAGGACGGCTTTCACACACACTTATCTCTCAGAACTGAGCAAGTGGAAAGACGTTCGTTCATCTAGCACCAAGGGAACGGGTTGCAGGGGACACTTTTTCTCTGCTTTCTCAGTCTGTTTCCTAGTGCCGGTTTGAAGTTCCTGCAGTTTTCACTGTAAAACCGAGTTGGAGATTCTACCTCCCCATATATATGTATGGAATGGAGTTTGCAACTGAAAAGAAACTTTGTGTTCCCAACAAGCTAGGTGAAGGACGGCTTTCACACACACTTATCTCTCAGAACAGAGCAAGTGGAGAGACGTTCGTTCATCTAGCACCAAGGGAACGGGTTGCAGGAGACACTTTTTCTCTGCTTTCTCAGTCTGTTTCCTAGTGCCGGTTTGAAGTTCTTGCAGTTTTCACTGTCAAAACGAGTTGGAGCTAGTACCTCCCCATATATATGTATGGAATGGAGTTTGCAACTGAAAAAAACTTTGTGTTCCCAACAAGCTAGTTGAAGGACGGCTTTCACACACACTTATCTCTCAGAACTGAGCAAGTGGAGAGACGTTCGTTCATCTAGCACCAAGGGAACGGGTTGCATGAGACACTTTTTTCTCTGCTTTCTCAGTCTGTTTCCTAGTGCCGGTTTGAAGTTCCTGCAGTTTTCACTGTAAAACCGAGTTGGAGCTAGTACCTCCCCATATATATGTATGGAATGGAGTTTGCAACTGAAAAGAAACTTTGTGTTCCCAACAAGCTAGGTGAAGGACGGCTTTCACACACACTTATCTCTCAGAACTGAGCAAGTGGAGAGACGTTCGTTCATCTAGCAAAAAGGGAACGGGTTGCAGGAGACACTTTTTCTCTGCTTTCTCAGTCTGTTTCCTAGTGCCGGTTTGAAGTTCCTGCAGTTTTCACTGTCAAACCGAGTTGGAGCTAGTACCTCCCCATATATATGTATGGAATGGAGTTTGCAACTGAAAAGAAACTTTGTGTTCCCAACAAGCTAGGTGAAGGACGGCTTTCGCACACACTTATCTCTCAGAACTGAGCAAGTGGAGAGACGTTCGTTCATCTAGCACCAAGGGAACGGGTTGCAGGAGACACTTTTTCTCTGCTTTCTCAGTCTGTTTCCTAGTGCCGGTTTGAAGTTCCTGCAGTTTTCACTGTCAAACCGAGTTGGAGCTAGTACCTCCCCATATATATGTATGGAATGGAGTTTGCAACTGAAAAGAAACTTTGTGTTCCCAACAAGCTAGGTGAAGGACGGCTTTCACACACACTTATCTCTCAGAACTGAGCAAGTGGAGAGACGTTCGTTCATCTAGCACCATGGGAACGGTTTGCAGGAGACACTTTTTCTCTGCTTTCTCAGTCTGTTTCCTAGTGCCGGTTTGAAGATCCTGCAGTTTTCACTGTAATACCGAGTTGGAGCTAGTACCTCCCCATATATATGTATGGAATGGAGTTTGCAACTGAAAAGAAACTTTGTGTTCCCAACAAGCTAGGTGAAGGACGGCTTTCACACACACTTATCTCTCAGAACTGAGCAAGTGGAGAGACGTTCGTTCATCTATCACCATGGGAACGGTTTGCAGGAGAAACTTTTTCTCTGCTTTCTCAGTCTGTTTCCTAGTGCCGGTTTGAAGATCCTGCAGTTTTCACTGTCAAACCGAGTTGGAGCTAGTACCTCCCCATATATATGTATGGAATGGAGTTTGCAACTGAAAAGAAACTTTGTGTTCCCAACAAGCTAGGTGAAGGACGGCTTTCACACACACTTATCTCTCAGAACTGAGCAAGTGGAGAGACGTTCGTTCATCTAGCAACAAGGGAACGGGTTGGAGGAGACACTTTTTCTCTGCTTTCTCAGTCTGTCTCCCAGTGCCGGTTTGAAGTTCCTGCAGTTTTCACTGTCAAACCGAGTTGGAGCTAGTACCTCCCCATATATATGTATGGAATGGAGTTTGCAACTGAAAAGAAACTTTGTGTTCCCAACAAGCTAGGTGAAGGACGGCTTTCACACACACTTATCTCTCAGAACTGAGCAAGTGGAGAGACGTTCGTTCATCTAGCACCAAGGGAACGGGTTGCAGGAGACACTTTTTCTCTGCTTTCTCAGTCTGTTTCCTAGTGCCGGTTTGAAGTTCCTGCAGTTTTCACTGTAAAACCGAGTTGGATCTTCTACCTCCCCATATATATGTATGGAATGGAGTATGCAACTGAAAAGAAACTTTGTGTTCCCAACAAGCTAGGTGAAGGACGGCTTTCACACACACTTATCTCTCAGAACAGAGCAAGTGGAGAGACGTTCGTTCATCTAGCACCAAGGGAACGGGTTGCAGGAGACACTTTTTCTCTGCTTTCTCAGTCTGTTTCCTAGTGCCGGTTTGAAGTTCCTGCAGTTTTCACTGTCAAACCGAGTTGGAGCTAGTAACTCCCCATATATATGTATGGAATGGAGTTTGCAACTGAAAATAAACTTTGTGTTCCCAACAAGCTAGGTGAAGGACGGCTTTCACACACACTTATCTCTCAGAACTGAGCAAGTGGAGAGACGTTCGTTCATCTAGCACCAAGGGAACGGGTTGCAGGAGACACTTTTTCTCTGCTTTCTCAGTCTGTTTCCTAGTGCCGGTTTGAAGTTCCTGCAGTTTTCACTGTCAAACCGAGTTGGAGCTAGTACCTCCCCATATATATGTATGGAATGGAGTTTGCAACTGAAAAGAAACTTCGTGTTCCCAACAAGCAAGTTGAAGGACGGCTTTCACACACACTTATCTCTCAGAACAGAGCAAGTGGAGAGTCGTTCGTTCATCTAGCACCAAGGGAACGGGTTGCAGGAGACACTTTTTCTCTGCTTTCTCTGTCTGTTTCCTAGTGCCGGTTTGAAGTTCCTGCAGTTTACACTGTCAAACCGAGTTGGAGCTAGTACCTCCCCATATATATGTATGGAATGGAGTTTGCAACTGAAAAGAAACTTTGTGTTCCCAACAAGCTAGGTGAAGGACGGCTTTCACACACACTTATCTCTCAGAACTGAGCAAGTGGAGAGACGTTCGTTCATCTAGCACCAAGGGAACGGGTTGCAGGAGACACTTTTTCTCTGCTTTCTCAGTCTGTTTCCTAGTGCCGGTTTGAAGTTCCTGCAGTTTTCACTGTAAAACCGAGTTGGAGCTTCTACCTCCCCATATATATGTATGGAATGGAGTTTGCAACTGAAAAGAAACTTTGTGTTCCCAACAAGCTTGGTGAAGGACGGCTTTCACACACACTTATCTCTCAGAACTGAGCAAGTGGAGAGACGTTCGTTCATCTAGCACCAAGGGAACGGGTTGCAGGGGACACTTTTTCTCTGCTTTCTCAGTCTGTTTCCTAGTGCCGGTTTGAAGTTCCTGCAGTTTTCACTGTAAAACCGAGTTGGAGATTCTACCTCCCCATATATATGTATGGAATGGAGTTTGCAACTGAAAAGAAACTTTGTGTTCCCAACAAGCTAGGTGAAGGACGGCTTTCACACACACTTATCTCTCAGAACTGAGCAAGTGGAGAGACGTTCGTTCATCTAGCACCAAGGGAACGGGTTGCAGGAGACACTTTTTCTCTGCTTTCTCAGTCTGTTTCCTAGTGCCGGTTTGAAGTTCCTGCAGTTTTCACTGTAAAACCGAGTTGGAGCTAGTACCTCCCCATATATATGTATGGAATGGAGTTTGCAACTGAAAAGAAACTTTGTGTTCCCAACAAGCTAGGTGAAGGACGGCTTTCACACACACTTATCTCTCAGAACTGAGCAAGTGGAGAGACGTTCGTTCATCTAGCAAAAAGGGAACGGGTTGCAGGAGACACTTTTTCTCTGCTTTCTCAGTCTGTTTCCTAGTGCCGGTTTGAAGTTCCTGCAGTTTTCACTGTCAAACCGAGTTGGAGCTAGTACCTCCCCATATATATGTATGGAATGGAGTTTGCAACTGAAAAGAAACTTTGTGTTCCCAACAAGCTAGGTGAAGGACGGCTTTCGCACACACTTATCTCTCAGAACAGAGCAAGTGGAGAGACGTTCGTTCATCTAGCACCAAGGGAACGGGTTGCAGGAGACACTTTTTCTCTGCTTTCTCAGTCTGTTTCCTAGTGCCGGTTTGAAGTTCCTGCAGTTTTCACTGTCAAACCGAGTTGGAGCTAGTACCTCCCCATATATATGTATGGAATGGAGTTTGCAACTGAAAAGAAACTTTGTGTTCCCAACAAGCTAGGTGAAGGACGGCTTTCACACACACTTATCTCTCAGAACAGAGCAAGTGGAGAGATTTTCGTTCATCTAGCACCAAGGGAACGGGTTGCATGAGACACTTTTTCTCTGCTTTCTCAGTCTGTTTCCTAGTGCCGGTTTGAAGTTCCTGCAGTTTTCACTGTCAAACCGAGTTGGAGCTAGTACCTCCCCATATATATGTATGGAATGGAGTTTGCAACTGAAAAGAAACTTTGTGTTCCCAACAAGCTAGGTGAAGGACGGCTTTCGCACACACTTATCTCTCAGAACTGAGCAAGTGGAGAAACGTTCGTTCATCTAGCAACAAGGGAACGGTTTGCAGGAGACAATTTTTCTCTGCTTTTTCAGTCTGTTTCCTAGTGCCGGTTTGAAGTTCCTGCAGTTTTCACTGTCAAACCGAGTTGGAGCTAGTACCTCCCCATATATATGTATGGAATGGTGTTTGCAACTGAAAAGAAACTTTGTGTTCCCAACAAGCTAGGTGAAGGACGGCTTTCACACACACTTATCTCTCAGAACAGAGCAAGTGGAGAGACGTTCGTTCATCTAGCACCAAGGGAACGGGTTGCAGGAGACACTTTTTCTCTGCTTTCTCAGTCTGTTTCCTAGTGCCGGTTTGAAGTTCCTGCAGTTTTCACTGTCAAACAGTGTTGGAGCTAGTACCTCCCCATATATATGTATGGAATGGAGTTTGCAACTGAAAAGAAACTCTGTGTTCCCAACAAGCTAGGTGAAGGACGGCTTTCACACACACTTATCTCTCAGAACAGAGCAAGTGGAGAGACGTTCGTTCATCTAGCACCAAGGGAACGGGTTGCAGGAGACACTTTTTCTCTGCTTCCTCAGTCTGTTTCCTAGTGCCGGTTTGAAGTTCCTGCAGTTTTCACTGTAAAACCGAGTTGGAGCTTGTACCTCCCCATATATATGTATGGAATGGAGTTTGCAACTGAAAAGAAACTTTGTGTTCCCAACAAGCTAGGTGAAGGACGGCTTTCACACACACTTATCTCTCAGAACTGAGCAAGTGGAAAGACGTTCGTTCATCTAGCACCAAGGGAACGGGTTGCAGGGGACACTTTTTCTCTGCTTTCTCAGTCTGTTTCCTAGTGCCGGTTTGAAGTTCCTGCAGTTTTCACTGTAAAACCGAGTTGGAGATTCTACCTCCCCATATATATGTATGGAATGGAGTTTGCAACTGAAAAGAAACTTTGTGTTCCCAACAAGCTAGGTGAAGGACGGCTTTCACACACACTTATCTCTCAGAACAGAGCAAGTGGAGAGACGTTCGTTCATCTAGCACCAAGGGAACGGGTTGCAGGAGACACTTTTTCTCTGCTTTCTCAGTCTGTTTCCTAGTGCCGGTTTGAAGTTCTTGCAGTTTTCACTGTCAAAACGAGTTGGAGCTAGTACCTCCCCATATATATGTATGGAATGGAGTTTGCAACTGAAAAAAACTTTGTGTTCCCAACAAGCTAGTTGAAGGACGGCTTTCACACACACTTATCTCTCAGAACTGAGCAAGTGGAGAGACGTTCGTTCATCTAGCACCAAGGGAACGGGTTGCATGAGACACTTTTTTCTCTGCTTTCTCAGTCTGTTTCCTAGTGCCGGTTTGAAGTTCCTGCAGTTTTCACTGTAAAACCGAGTTGGAGCTAGTACCTCCCCATATATATGTATGGAATGGAGTTTGCAACTGAAAAGAAACTTTGTGTTCCCAACAAGCTAGGTGAAGGACGGCTTTCACACACACTTATCTCTCAGAACTGAGCAAGTGGAGAGACGTTCGTTCATCTAGCAAAAAGGGAACGGGTTGCAGGAGACACTTTTTCTCTGCTTTCTCAGTCTGTTTCCTAGTGCCGGTTTGAAGTTCCTGCAGTTTTCACTGTCAAACCGAGTTGGAGCTAGTACCTCCCCATATATATGTATGGAATGGAGTTTGCAACTGAAAAGAAACTTTGTGTTCCCAACAAGCTAGGTGAAGGACGGCTTTCGCACACACTTATCTCTCAGAACTGAGCAAGTGGAGAGACGTTCGTTCATCTAGCACCATGGGAACGGTTTGCAGGAGACACTTTTTCTCTGCTTTCTCAGTCTGTTTCCTAGTGCCGGTTTGAAGATCCTGCAGTTTTCACTGTAATACCGAGTTGGAGCTAGTACCTCCCCATATATATGTATGGAATGGAGTTTGCAACTGAAAAGAAACTTTGTGTTCCCAACAAGCTAGGTGAAGGACGGCTTTCACACACACTTATCTCTCAGAACTGAGCAAGTGGAGAGACGTTCGTTCATCTATCACCATGGGAACGGTTTGCAGGAGAAACTTTTTCTCTGCTTTCTCAGTCTGTTTCCTAGTGCCGGTTTGAAGATCCTGCAGTTTTCACTGTCAAACCGAGTTGGAGCTAGTACCTCCCCATATATATGTATGGAATGGAGTTTGCAACTGAAAAGAAACTTTGTGTTCCCAACAAGCTAGGTGAAGGACGGCTTTCACACACACTTATCTCTCAGAACTGAGCAAGTGGAGAGACGTTCGTTCATCTAGCAACAAGGGAACGGGTTGGAGGAGACACTTTTTCTCTGCTTTCTCAGTCTGTTTCCCAGTGCCGGTTTGAAGTTCCTGCAGTTTTCACTGTCAAACCGAGTTGGAGCTAGTACCTCCCCATATATATGTATGGAATGGAGTTTGCAACTGAAAAGAAACTTTGTGTTCCCAACAAGCTAGGTGAAGGACGGCTTTCACACACACTTATCTCTCAGAACTGAGCAAGTGGAGAGACGTTCGTTCATCTAGCACCAAGGGAACGGGTTGCAGGAGACACTTTTTCTCTGCTTTCTCAGTCTGTTTCCTAGTGCCGGTTTGAAGTTCCTGCAGTTTTCACTGTAAAACCGAGTTGGATCTTCTACCTCCCCATATATATGTATGGAATGGAGTATGCAACTGAAAAGAAACTTTGTGTTCCCAACAAGCTAGGTGAAGGACGGCTTTCACACACACTTATCTCTCAGAACTGAGCAAGTGGAGAGACGTTCGTTCATCTAGCAACAAGGGAACGGGTTGCAGGAGACAATTTTTCTCTGCTTTCTCAGTCTGTTTCCTAGTGCCGGTTTGAAGTTCCTGCAGTTTTCACTGTAAAACCGAGTTGGAGCTTGTACCTCCCCATATATATGTATGGAATGGAGTTTGCAACTGAAAAGAAACTTTGTGTTCCCAACAAGCTAGGTGAAGGACGGCTTTCACACACACTTATCTCTCAGAACTGAGCAAGTGGAGAGACGTTCGTTCATCTAGCACCAAGGGAACAGGTTGCAGGGGACACTTTTTCTCTGCTTTCTCAGTCTGTTTCCTAGTGCCGGTTTGAAGTTCCTGCAGTTTTCACTGTAAAACCGAGTTGGAGCTTCTACCTCCCCATATATATGTATGGAATGGAGTTTGCAACTGAAAAGAAACTTTGTGTTCCCAACAAGCTAGGTGAAGGACGGCTTTCACACACACTTATCTCTCAGAACTGAGCAAGTGGAGAGACGTTCGTTCATCTAGCAACAAGGGAACGGGTTGCAGGAGACACTTTTTCTCTGCTTTCTCAGTCTGTTTCCTAGTGCCGGTTTGAAGTTCCTGCAGTTTTCACTGTAAAACCGAGTTGGAGCTAGTACCTCCCCATATATATGTATGGAATGGAGTTTGCAACTGAAAAGAAACTTTGTGTTCCCAACAAGCTAGGTGAAGGACGGCTTTCACACACACTTATCTCTCAGAACAGAGCAAGTGGAGAGACGTTCGTTCATCTAGCACCAAGGGAACGGGTTGCAGGGGACACTTTTTCTCTGCTTTCTCAGTCTGTTTCCTAGTGCCGGTTTGAAGTTCCTGCAGTTTTCACTGTCAAACCGAGTTGGAGCTAGTAACTCCCCATATATATGTATGGAATGGAGTTTGCAACTGAAAATAAACTTTGTGTTCCCAACAAGCTAGGTGAAGGACGGCTTTCACACACACTTATCTCTCAGAACTGAGCAAGTGGAGAGACGTTCGTTCATCTAGCACCAAGGGAACGGGTTGCAGGAGACACTTTTTCTCTGCTTTCTCAGTCTGTTTCCTAGTGCCGGTTTGAAGTTCCTGCAGTTTTCACTGTCAAACCGAGTTGGAGCTAGTACCTCCCCATATATATGTATGGAATGGAGTTTGCAACTGAAAAGAAACTTCGTGTTCCCAACAAGCAAGTTGAAGGACGGCTTTCACACACACTTATCTCTCAGAACAGAGCAAGTGGAGAGTCGTTCGTTCATCTAGCACCAAGGGAACGGGTTGCAGGAGACACTTTTTCTCTGCTTTCTCTGTCTGTTTCCTAGTGCCGGTTTGAAGTTCCTGCAGTTTACACTGTCAAACCGAGTTGGAGCTAGTACCTCCCCATATATATGTATGGAATGGAGTTTGCAACTGAAAAGAAACTTTGTGTTCCCAACAAGCTAGGTGAAGGACGGCTTTCACACACACTTATCTCTCAGAACTGAGCAAGTGGAGAGACGTTCGTTCATCTAGCACCAAGGGAACGGGTTGCAGGAGACACTTTTTCTCTGCTTTCTCAGTCTGTTTCCTAGTGCCGGTTTGAAGTTCCTGCAGTTTTCACTGTAAAACCGAGTTGGAGCTTCTACCTCCCCATATATATGTATGGAATGGAGTTTGCAACTGAAAAGAAACTTTGTGTTCCCAACAAGCTTGGTGAAGGACGGCTTTCACACACACTTATCTCTCAGAACTGAGCAAGTGGAGAGACGTTCGTTCATCTAGCACCAAGGGAACGGGTTGCAGGAGACACTTTTTCTCTGCTTTCTCAGTCTGTTTCCTAGTGCCGGTTTGAAGTTCCTGCAGTTTTCACTGTAAAACCGAGTTGGAGATTCTACCTCCCCATATATATGAATGGAATGGAGTTTGCAACTGAAAAGAAACTTTGTGTTCCCAACAAGCTAGGTGAAGGACGGCTTTCACACACACTTATCTCTCAGAACTGAGCAAGTGGAGAGACGTTCGTTCATCTAGCACCAAGGGAACGGGTTGCAGGAGACACTTTTTCTCTGCTTTCTCAGTCTGTTTCCTAGTGCCGGTTTGAAGTTCCTGCAGTTTTCACTGTAAAACCGAGTTGGAGATTCTACCTCCCCATATATATGTATGGAATGGAGTTTGCAACTGAAAAGAAACTTTGTGTTCCCAACAAGCTAGGTGAAGGACGGCTTTCACACACACTTATCTCTCAGAACTGAGCAAGTGGAGAGACGTTCGTTCATCTAGCACCAAGGGAACGGGTTGCAGGAGACACTTTTTCTCTGCTTTCTCAGTCTGTTTCCTAGTGCCGGTTTGAAGTTCCTGCAGTTTTCACTGTAAAACCGAGTTGGAGCTAGTACCTCCCCATATATATGTATGGAATGGAGTTTGCAACTGAAAAGAAACTTTGTGTTCCCAACAAGCTAGGTGAAGGACGGCTTTCACACACACTTATCTCTCAGAACTGAGCAAGTGGAGAGACGTTCGTTCATCTAGCAAAAAGGGAACGGGTTGCAGGAGACACTTTTTCTCTGCTTTCTCAGTCTGTTTCCTAGTGCCGGTTTGAAGTTCCTGCAGTTTTCACTGTCAAACCGAGTTGGAGCTAGTACCTCCCCATATATATGTATGGAATGGAGTTTGCAACTGAAAAGAAACTTTGTGTTCCCAACAAGCTAGGTGAAGGACGGCTTTCGCACACACTTATCTCTCAGAACAGAGCAAGTGGAGAGACGTTCGTTCATCTAGCACCAAGGGAACGGGTTGCAGGAGACACTTTTTCTCTGCTTTCTCAGTCTGTTTCCTAGTGCCGGTTTGAAGTTCCTGCAGTTTTCACTGTCAAACCGAGTTGGAGCTAGTACCTCCCCATATATATGTATGGAATGGAGTTTGCAACTGAAAAGAAACTTTGTGTTCCCAACAAGCTAGGTGAAGGACGGCTTTCACACACACTTATCTCTCAGAACAGAGCAAGTGGAGAGATTTTCGTTCATCTAGCACCAAGGGAACGGGTTGCATGAGACACTTTTTCTCTGCTTTCTCAGTCTGTTTCCTAGTGCCGGTTTGAAGTTCCTGCAGTTTTCACTGTCAAACCGAGTTGGAGCTAGTACCTCCCCATATATATGTATGGAATGGAGTTTGCAACTGAAAAGAAACTTTGTGTTCCCAACAAGCTAGGTGAAGTACGGCTTTCGCACACACTTATCTCTCAGAACTGAGCAAGTGGAGAAACGTTCGTTCATCTAGCAACAAGGGAACGGTTTGCAGGAGACAATTTTTCTCTGCTTTTTCAGTCTGTTTCCTAGTGCCGGTTTGAAGTTCCTGCAGTTTTCACTGTCAAACCGAGTTGGAGCTTGTACCTCCCCATATATATGTATGGAATGGTGTTTGCAACTGAAAAGAAACTTTGTGTTCCCAACAAGCTAGGTGAAGGACGGCTTTCACACACACTTATCTCTCAGAACAGAGCAAGTGGAGAGACGTTCGTTCATCTAGCACCAAGGGAACGGGTTGCAGGAGACACTTTTTCTCTGCTTTCTCAGTCTGTTTCCTAGTGCCGGTTTGAAGTTCCTGCAGTTTTCACTGTCAAACAGTGTTGGAGCTAGTACCTCCCCATATATATGTATGGAATGGAGTTTGCAACTGAAAAGAAACTCTGTGTTCCCAACAAGCTAGGTGAAGGACGGCTTTCACACACACTTATCTCTCAGAACAGAGCAAGTGGAGAGACGTTCGTTCATCTAGCACCAAGGGAACGGGTTGCAGGAGACACTTTTTCTCTGCTTCCTCAGTCTGTTTCCTAGTGCCGGTTTGAAGTTCCTGCAGTTTTCACTGTAAAACCGAGTTGGAGCTTGTACCTCCCCATATATATGTATGGAATGGAGTTTGCAACTGAAAAGAAACTTTGTGTTCCCAACAAGCTAGGTGAAGGACGGCTTTCACACACACTTATCTCTCAGAACTGAGCAAGTGGAAAGACGTTCGTTCATCTAGCACCAAGGGAACGGGTTGCAGGGGACACTTTTTCTCTGCTTTCTCAGTCTGTTTCCTAGTGCCGGTTTGAAGTTCCTGCAGTTTTCACTGTAAAACCGAGTTGGAGATTCTACCTCCCCATATATATGTATGGAATGGAGTTTGCAACTGAAAAGAAACTTTGTGTTCCCAACAAGCTAGGTGAAGGACGGCTTTCACACACACTTATCTCTCAGAACAGAGCAAGTGGAGAGACGTTCGTTCATCTAGCACCAAGGGAACGGGTTGCAGGAGACACTTTTTCTCTGCTTTCTCAGTCTGTTTCCTAGTGCCGGTTTGAAGTTCTTGCAGTTTTCACTGTCAAAACGAGTTGGAGCTAGTACCTCCCCATATATATGTATGGAATGGAGTTTGCAACTGAAAAAAACTTTGTGTTCCCAACAAGCTAGTTGAAGGACGGCTTTCACACACACTTATCTCTCAGAACTGAGCAAGTGGAGAGACGTTCGTTCATCTAGCACCAAGGGAACGGGTTGCATGAGACACTTTTTTCTCTGCTTTCTCAGTCTGTTTCCTAGTGCCGGTTTGAAGTTCCTGCAGTTTTCACTGTAAAACCGAGTTGGAGCTAGTACCTCCCCATATATATGTATGGAATGGAGTTTGCAACTGAAAAGAAACTTTGTGTTCCCAACAAGCTAGGTGAAGGACGGCTTTCACACACACTTATCTCTCAGAACTGAGCAAGTGGAGAGACGTTCGTTCATCTAGCAAAAAGGGAACGGGTTGCAGGAGACACTTTTTCTCTGCTTTCTCAGTCTGTTTCCTAGTGCCGGTTTGAAGTTCCTGCAGTTTTCACTGTCAAACCGAGTTGGAGCTAGTACCTCCCCATATATATGTATGGAATGGAGTTTGCAACTGAAAAGAAACTTTGTGTTCCCAACAAGCTAGGTGAAGGACGGCTTTCACACACACTTATCTCTCAGAACTGAGCAAGTGGATAGACGTTCGTTCATCTAGCACCAAGGGAACGGGTTGCAGGGGACACTTTTTCTCTGCTTTCTCAGTCTGTTTCCTAGTGCCGGTTTGAAGTTCCTGCAGTTTTCACTGTAAAACCGAGTTGGAGATTCTACCTCCCCATATATATGTATGGAATGGAGTTTGCAACTGAAAAGAAACTTTGTGTTCCCAACAAGCTAGGTGAAGGACGGCTTTCACACACACTTATCTCTCAGAACAAAGCAAGTGGAGAGACGTTCGTTCATCTAGCACCAAGGGAACGGGTTGCAGGAGACACTTTTTCTCTGCTTTCTCAGTCTGTTTCCTAGTGCCGGTTTGAAGTTCTTGCAGTTTTCACTGTCAAAACGAGTTGGAGCTAGTACCTCCCCATATATATGTATGGAATGGAGTTTACAACTGAAAAGAAACTCTGTGTTCCCAAAAAGCTAGGTGAAGAACGGCTTTCACACACACTTATCTCTCAGAACTGAGCAAGTGGAGAGACGTTCGTTCATCTAGCACCAAGGGAACGGGTTGCATGAGACACTTTTTCTCTGCTTTCTCAGTCTGTTTCCTAGTGCCGGTTTGAAGTTCCTGCAGTTTTCACTGTAAAACCGAGTTGGAGCTAGTACCTCCCCATATATATGTATGGAATGGAGTTTGCAACTGAAAAGAAACTTTGTGTTCCCAACAAGCTAGGTGAAGGACGGCTTTCACACACACTTATCTCTCAGAACTGAGCAAGTGGAGAGACGTTCGTTCATCTAGCAAAAAGGGAACGGGTTGCAGGAGACACTTTTTCTCTGCTTTCTCAGTCTGTTTCCTAGTGCCGGTTTGAAGTTCCTGCAGTTTTCACTGTAAAACCGAGTTGGAGCTAGTACCTCCCCATATATATGTATGGAATGGAGTTTGCAACTGAAAAGAAACTTTGTGTTCCCAACAAGCTAGGTGAAGGACGGCTTTCGCACACACTTATCTCTCAGAACAGAGCAAGTGGAGAGACGTTCGTTCATCTAGCACCAAGGGAACGGGTTGCAGGAGACACTTTTTCTCTGCTTTCTCAGTCTGTTTCCTAGTGCCGGTTTGAAGTTCCTGCAGTTTTCACTGTCAAACCGAGTTGGAGCTAGTACCTCCCCATATATATGTATGGAATGGAGTTTGCAACTGAAAAGAAACTTTGTGTTCCCAACAAGCTAGGTGAAGGACGGCTTTCACACACACTTATCTCTCAGAACAGAGCAAGTGGAGAGACGTTCGTTCATCTAGCACCAAGGGAACGGGTTGCAGGAGACACTTTTTCTCTGCTTCCTCAGTCTGTTTCCTAGTGCCGGTTTGAAGTTCCTGCAGTTTTCACTGTAAAACCGAGTTGGAGCTTGTACCTCCCCATATATATGTATGGAATGGAGTTTGCAACTGAAAAGAAACTTTGTGTTCCCAACAAGCTAGGTGAAGGACGGCTTTCACACACACTTATCTCTCAGAACTGAGCAAGTGGAAAGACGTTCGTTCATCTAGCACCAAGGGAACGGGTTGCAGGGGACACTTTTTCTCTGCTTTCTCAGTCTGTTTCCTAGTGCCGGTTTGAAGTTCCTGCAGTTTTCACTGTAAAACCGAGTTGGAGATTCTACCTCCCCATATATATGTATGGAATGGAGTTTGCAACTGAAAAGAAACTTTGTGTTCCCAACAAGCTAGGTGAAGGACGGCTTTCACACACACTTATCTCTCAGAACAGAGCAAGTGGAGAGACGTTCGTTCATCTAGCACCAAGGGAACGGGTTGCAGGAGACACTTTTTCTCTGCTTTCTCAGTCTGTTTCCTAGTGCCGGTTTGAAGTTCTTGCAGTTTTCACTGTCAAAACGAGTTGGAGCTAGTACCTCCCCATATATATGTATGGAATGGAGTTTGCAACTGAAAAAAACTTTGTGTTCCCAACAAGCTAGTTGAAGGACGGCTTTCACACACACTTATCTCTCAGAACTGAGCAAGTGGAGAGACGTTCGTTCATCTAGCACCAAGGGAACGGGTTGCATGAGACACTTTTTTCTCTGCTTTCTCAGTCTGTTTCCTAGTGCCGGTTTGAAGTTCCTGCAGTTTTCACTGTAAAACCGAGTTGGAGCTAGTACCTCCCCATATATATGTATGGAATGGAGTTTGCAACTGAAAAGAAACTTTGTGTTCCCAACAAGCTAGGTGAAGGACGGCTTTCACACACACTTATCTCTCAGAACTGAGCAAGTGGAGAGACGTTCGTTCATCTAGCAAAAAGGGAACGGGTTGCAGGAGACACTTTTTCTCTGCTTTCTCAGTCTGTTTCCTAGTGCCGGTTTGAAGTTCCTGCAGTTTTCACTGTCAAACCGAGTTGGAGCTAGTACCTCCCCATATATATGTATGGAATGGAGTTTGCAACTGAAAAGAAACTTTGTGTTCCCAACAAGCTAGGTGAAGGACGGCTTTCGCACACACTTATCTCTCAGAACTGAGCAAGTGGAGAGACGTTCGTTCATCTAGCACCAAGGGAACGGGTTGCAGGAGACACTTTTTCTCTGCTTTCTCAGTCTGTTTCCTAGTGCCGGTTTGAAGTTCCTGCAGTTTTCACTGTCAAACCGAGTTGGAGCTAGTACCTCCCCATATATATGTATGGAATGGAGTTTGCAACTGAAAAGAAACTTTGTGTTCCCAACAAGCTAGGTGAAGGACGGCTTTCACACACACTTATCTCTCAGAACTGAGCAAGTGGAGAGACGTTCGTTCATCTAGCACCATGGGAACGGTTTGCAGGAGACACTTTTTCTCTGCTTTCTCAGTCTGTTTCCTAGTGCCGGTTTGAAGATCCTGCAGTTTTCACTGTAATACCGAGTTGGAGCTAGTACCTCCCCATATATATGTATGGAATGGAGTTTGCAACTGAAAAGAAACTTTGTGTTCCCAACAAGCTAGGTGAAGGACGGCTTTCACACACACTTATCTCTCAGAACTGAGCAAGTGGAGAGACGTTCGTTCATCTATCACCATGGGAACGGTTTGCAGGAGAAACTTTTTCTCTGCTTTCTCAGTCTGTTTCCTAGTGCCGGTTTGAAGATCCTGCAGTTTTCACTGTCAAACCGAGTTGGAGCTAGTACCTCCCCATATATATGTATGGAATGGAGTTTGCAACTGAAAAGAAACTTTGTGTTCCCAACAAGCTAGGTGAAGGACGGCTTTCACACACACTTATCTCTCAGAACTGAGCAAGTGGAGAGACGTTCGTTCATCTAGCAACAAGGGAACGGGTTGGAGGAGACACTTTTTCTCTGCTTTCTCAGTCTGTTTCCCAGTGCCGGTTTGAAGTTCCTGCAGTTTTCACTGTCAAACCGAGTTGGAGCTAGTACCTCCCCATATATATGTATGGAATGGAGTTTGCAACTGAAAAGAAACTTTGTGTTCCCAACAAGCTAGGTGAAGGACGGCTTTCACACACACTTATCTCTCAGAACTGAGCAAGTGGAGAGACGTTCGTTCATCTAGCACCAAGGGAACGGGTTGCAGGAGACACTTTTTCTCTGCTTTCTCAGTCTGTTTCCTAGTGCCGGTTTGAAGTTCCTGCAGTTTTCACTGTAAAACCTAGTTGGATCTTCTACCTCCCCATATATATGTATGGAATGGAGTATGCAACTGAAAAGAAACTTTGTGTTCCCAACAAGCTAGGTGAAGGACGGCTTTCACACACACTTATCTCTCAGAACTGAGCAAGTGGAGAGACGTTCGTTCATCTAGCAACAAGGGAACGGGTTGCAGGAGACAATTTTTCTCTGCTTTCTCAGTCTGTTTCCTAGTGCCGGTTTGAAGTTCCTGCAGTTTTCACTGTAAAACCGAGTTGGAGCTTGTACCTCCCCATATATATGTATGGAATGGAGTTTGCAACTGAAAAGAAACTTTGTGTTCCCAACAAGCTAGGTGAAGTACGGCTTTCACACACACTTATCTCTCAGAACTGAGCAAGTGGAGAGACGTTCGTTCATCTAGCACCAAGGGAACAGGTTGCAGGGGACACTTTTTCTCTGCTTTCTCAGTCTGTTTCCTAGTGCCGGTTTGAAGTTCCTGCAGTTTTCACTGTAAAACCGAGTTGGAGCTTCTACCTCCCCATATATATGTATGGAATGGAGTTTGCAACTGAAAAGAAACTTTGTGTTCCCAACAAGCTAGGTGAAGGACGGCTTTCACACACACTTATCTCTCAGAACTGAGCAAGTGGAGAGACGTTCGTTCATCTAGCAACAAGGGAACGGGTTGCAGGAGACACTTTTTCTCTGCTTTCTCAGTCTGTTTCCTAGTGCCGGTTTGAAGTTCCTGCAGTTTTCACTGTAAAACCGAGTTGGAGCTAGTACCTCCCCATATATATGTATGGAATGGAGTTTGCAACTGAAAAGAAACTTTGTGTTCCCAACAAGCTAGGTGAAGGACGGCTTTCACACACACTTAACTCTCAGAACAGAGCAAGTGGAGAGACGTTCGTTCATCTAGCACCAAGGGAACGGGTTGCAGGAGACACTTTTTCTCTGCTTTCTCAGTCTGTTTCCTAGTGCCGGTTTGAAGTTCCTGCAGTTTTCACTGTCAAACCGAGTTGGAGCTAGTAACTCCCCATATATATGTATGGAATGGAGTTTGCAACTGAAAATAAACTTTGTGTTCCCAACAAGCTAGGTGAAGGACGGCTTTCACACACACTTATCTCTCAGAACTGAGCAAGTGGAGAGACGTTCGTTCATCTAGCACCAAGGGAACGGGTTGCAGGAGACACTTTTTCTCTGCTTTCTCAGTCTGTTTCCTAGTGCCGGTTTGAAGTTCCTGCAGTTTTCACTGTCAAACCGAGTTCTAGCTAGTACCTCCCCATATATATGTATGGAATGGAGTTTGCAACTGAAAAGAAACTTCGTGTTCCCAACAAGCAAGTTGAAGGACGGCTTTCACACACACTTATCTCTCAGAACAGAGCAAGTGGAGAGTCGTTCGTTCATCTAGCACCAAGGGAACGGGTTGCAGGAGACACTTTTTCTCTGCTTTCTCTGTCTGTTTCCTAGTGCCGGTTTGAAGTTCCTGCAGTTTACACTGTCAAACCGAGTTGGAGCTAGTACCTCCCCATATATATGTATGGAATGGAGTTTGCAACTGAAAAGAAACTTTGTGTTCCCAACAAGCTAGGTGAAGGACGGCTTTCACACACACTTATCTCTCAGAACTGAGCAAGTGGAGAGACGTTCGTTCATCTAGCACCATGGGAACGGTTTGCAGGAGACACTTTTTCTCTGCTTTCTCAGTCTGTTTCCTAGTGCCGGTTTGAAGATCCTGCAGTTTTCACTGTAATACCGAGTTGGAGCTAGTACCTCCCCATATATATGTATGGAATGGAGTTTGCAACTGAAAAGAAACTTTGTGTTCCCAACAAGCTAGGTGAAGGACGGCTTTCACACACACTTATCTCTCAGAACTGAGCAAGTGGAGAGACGTTCGTTCATCTATCACCATGGGAACGGTTTGCAGGAGAAACTTTTTCTCTGCTTTCTCAGTCTGTTTCCTAGTGCCGGTTTGAAGATCCTGCAGTTTTCACTGTCAAACCGAGTTGGAGCTAGTACCTCCCCATATATATGTATGGAATGGAGTTTGCAACTGAAAAGAAACTTTGTGTTCCCAACAAGCTAGGTGAAGGACGGCTTTCACACACACTTATCTCTCAGAACTGAGCAAGTGGAGAGACGTTCGTTCATCTAGCAACAAGGGAACGGGTTGGAGGAGACACTTTTTCTCTGCTTTCTCAGTCTGTTTCCCAGTGCCGGTTTGAAGTTCCTGCAGTTTTCACTGTCAAACCGAGTTGGAGCTAGTACCTCCCCATATATATGTATGGAATGGAGTTTGCAACTGAAAAGAAACTTTGTGTTCCCAACAAGCTAGGTGAAGGACGGCTTTCACACACACTTATCTCTCAGAACTGAGCAAGTGGAGAGACGTTCGTTCATCTAGCACCAAGGGAACGGGTTGCAGGAGACACTTTTTCTCTGCTTTCTCAGTCTGTTTCCTAGTGCCGGTTTGAAGTTCCTGCAGTTTTCACTGTAAAACCGAGTTGGATCTTCTACCTCCCCATATATATGTATGGAATGGAGTATGCAACTGAAAAGAAACTTTGTGTTCCCAACAAGCTAGGTGAAGGACGGCTTTCACACACACTTATCTCTCAGAACTGAGCAAGTGGAGAGACGTTCGTTCATCTAGCAACAAGGGAACGGGTTGCAGGAGACAATTTTTCTCTGCTTTCTCAGTCTGTTTCCTAGTGCCGGTTTGAAGTTCCTGCAGTTTTCACTGTAAAACCGAGTTGGAGCTTGTACCTCCCCATATATATGTATGGAATGGAGTTTGCAACTGAAAAGAAACTTTGTGTTCCCAACAAGCTAGGTGAAGGACGGCTTTCACACACACTTATCTCTCAGAACTGAGCAAGTGGAGAGACGTTCGTTCATCTAGCACCAAGGGAACAGGTTGCAGGGGACACTTTTTCTCTGCTTTCTCAGTCTGTTTCCTAGTGCCGGTTTGAAGTTCCTGCAGTTTTCACTGTAAAACCGAGTTGGAGCTTCTACCTCCCCATATATATGTATGGAATGGAGTTTGCAACTGAAAAGAAACTTTGTGTTCCCAACAAGCTAGGTGAAGGACGGCTTTCACACACACTTATCTCTCAGAACTGAGCAAGTGGAGAGACGTTCGTTCATCTAGCAACAAGGGAACGGGTTGCAGGAGACACTTTTTCTCTGCTTTCTCAGTCTGTTTCCTAGTGCCGGTTTGAAGTTCCTGCAGTTTTCACTGTAAAACCGAGTTGGAGCTAGTACCTCCCCATATATATGTATGGAATGGAGTTTGCAACTGAAAAGAAACTTTGTGTTCCCAACAAGCTAGGTGAAGGACGGCTTTCACACACACTTATCTCTCAGAACAGAGCAAGTGGAGAGACGTTCGTTCATCTAGCACCAAGGGAACGGGTTGCAGGAGACACTTTTTCTCTGCTTTCTCAGTCTGTTTCCTAGTGCCGGTTTGAAGTTCCTGCAGTTTTCACTGTCAAACCGAGTTGGAGCTAGTAACTCCCCATATATATGTATGGAATGGAGTTTGCAACTGAAAATAAACTTTGTGTTCCCAACAAGCTAGGTGAAGGACGGCTTTCACACACACTTATCTCTCAGAACTGAGCAAGTGGAGAGACGTTCGTTCATCTAGCACCAAGGGAACGGGTTGCAGGAGACACTTTTTCTCTGCTTTCTCAGTCTGTTTCCTAGTGCCGGTTTGAAGTTCCTGCAGTTTTCACTGTCAAACCGAGTTGGAGCTAGTACCTCCCCATATATATGTATGGAATGGAGTTTGCAACTGAAAAGAAACTTCGTGTTCCCAACAAGCAAGTTGAAGGACGGCTTTCACACACACTTATCTCTCAGAACAGAGCAAGTGGAGAGTCGTTCGTTCATCTAGCACCAAGGGAACGGGTTGCAGGAGACACTTTTTCTCTGCTTTCTCTGTCTGTTTCCTAGTGCCGGTTTGAAGTTCCTGCAGTTTACACTGTCAAACCGAGTTGGAGCTAGTACCTCCCCATATATATGTATGGAATGGAGTTTGCAACTGAAAAGAAACTTTGTGTTCCCAACAAGCTAGGTGAAGGACGGCTTTCACACACACTTATCTCTCAGAACTGAGCAAGTGGAGAGACGTTCGTTCATCTAGCACCAAGGGAACGGGTTGCAGGAGACACTTTTTCTCTGCTTTCTCAGTCTGTTTCCTAGTGCCGGTTTGAAGTTCCTGCAGTTTTCACTGTAAAACCGAGTTGGAGCTTCTACCTCCCCATATATATGTATGGAATGGAGTTTGCAACTGAAAAGAAACTTTGTGTTCCCAACAAGCTTGGTGAAGGACGGCTTTCACACACACTTATCTCTCAGAACTGAGCAAGTGGAGAGACGTTCGTTCATCTAGCACCAAGGGAACGGGTTGCAGGAGACACTTTTTCTCTGCTTTCTCAGTCTGTTTCCTAGTGCCGGTTTGAAGTTCCTGCAGTTTTCACTGTAAAACCGAGTTGGAGATTCTACCTCCCCATATATATGAATGGAATGGAGTTTGCAACTGAAAAGAAACTTTGTGTTCCCAACAAGCTAGGTGAAGGACGGCTTTCACACACACTTATCTCTCAGAACTGAGCAAGTGGAGAGACGTTCGTTCATCTAGCACCAAGGGAACGGGTTGCAGGGGACACTTTTTCTCTGCTTTCTCAGTCTGTTTCCTAGTGCCGGTTTGAAGTTCCTGCAGTTTTCACTGTAAAACCGAGTTGGAGCTTGTACCTCCCCATATATATGTATGGAATGGAGTTTGCAACTGAAAAGAAACTTTGTGTTCCCAACAAGCTAGGTGAAGGACGGCTTTCACACACACTTATCTCTCAGAACTGAGCAAGTGGAGAGACGTTCGTTCATCTAGCACCAAGGGAACGGGTTGCAGGAGACACTTTTTCTCTGCTTTCTCAGTCTGTTTCCTAGTGCCGGTTTGAAGTTCCTGCAGTTTTCACTGTCAAACCGAGTTGGAGCTAGTACCTCCCCATATATATGTATGGAATGGAGTTTGCAACTGAAAAGAAACTTTGTGTTCCCAACAAGCTAGGTGAAGGACGGCTTTCACACACACTTATCTCTCAGAACTGAGCAAGTGGAGAGACGTTCGTTCATCTAGCACCAAGGGAACGGGTTGCAGGAGACACTTTTTCTCTGCTTTCTCAGTCTGTTTCCTAGTGCCGGTTTGAAGTTCCTGCAGTTTTCACTGTAAAACCGAGTTGGAGCTAGTATCTCCTCATATATATGTATGGAATGGAGTTTGCAACTGAAAAGAATCTTTGTGTTCCCAACAAGCTAGGTGAAGGACGGCTTTCACACACACTTATCTCTCAGAACTGAGCAAGTGGAGAGACGTTCGTTCATCTAGCACCAAGGGAACGGGTTGCAGGAGACACTTTTTCTCTGCTTTCTCAGTCTGTTTCCTAGTGCCGGTTTGAAGTTCCTGCAGTTTTCACTGTCAAACCGAGTTGGAGCTAGTACCTCCCCATATATATGTATGGAATGGAGTTTGCAACTGAAAAGAAACTTCGTGTTCCCAACAAGCAAGTTGAAGGACGGCTTTCACACACACTTATCTCTCAGAACAGAGCAAGTGGAGAGTCGTTCGTTCATCTAGCACCAAGGGAACGGGTTGCAGGAGACACTTTTCCTCTGCTTTCTCTGTCTGTTTCCTAGTGCCGGTTTGAAGTTCCTGCAGTTTACACTGTCAAACCGAGTTGGAGCTAGTACCTCCCCATATATATGTATGGAATGGAGTTTGCAACTGAAAAGAAACTTTGTGTTCCCAACAAGCTAGGTGAAGGACGGCTTTCACACACACTTATCTCTCAGAACTGAGCAAGTGGAGAGACGTTCGTTCATCTAGCACCAAGGGAACGGGTTGCAGGAGACACTTATTCTCTGTTTCTCAGTCTGTTTCCTAGTGCCGGTTTGAATTTCCTGCAGTTTTCACTGTAAAACCGAGTTGGAGCTTCTACCTCCCCATATATATGTATGGAATGGAGTTTGCAACTGAAAAGAAACTTTGTGTTCCCAACAAGCTAGGTGAAGGACGGCTTTCACACACACATATCTCTCAGAACAGAGCAAGTGGAGAGACGTTCGTTCATCTAGCACCAAGGGAACGGGTTGCAGGAGACACTTTTTCTCTGCTTTCTCAGTCTGTTTCCTAGTGCCGGTTTGAAGTTCCTGCAGTTTTCACTGTCAAACCGAGTTGGAGCTAGTACCTCCCCATATATATGTATGGAATGGATTTTGCAACTGAAAAGAAACTTCGTGTTCCCAACAAGCAAGTTGAAGGACGGCTTTCACACACACTTATCTCTCAGAACAGAGTAAGTGGAGAGACGTTCGTTCATCTAGCACCAAGGGAACGGGTTGCAGGAGACACTTTTTCTCTGCTTTCTCTGTCTGTTTCCTAGTGCCGGTTTGAAGTTCCTGCAGTTTACACTGTCAAACCGAGTTGGAGCTAGTACCTCCCCATATATATGTATGGAATGGAGTTTGCAACTGAAAGGAAACTTTGTGTTCCCAACAAGCTAGGTGAAGGACGGCTTTCACACACACTTATCTCTCAGAACTGAGCAAGTGGAGAGACGTTCGTTCATCTAGCACCAAGGGAACGGGTTGCAGGAGACACTTTTTCTCTGCTTTCTCAGTCTGTTTCCTAGTGCCGGTTTGAAGTTCCTGCAGTTTACACTGTCAAACCGAGTTGGAGCTAGTACCTCCCCATATATATGTATGGAATGGAGTTTGCAACTGAAAAGAAACTTTGTGTTCCCAACAAGCTAGGTGAAGGACGGCTTTCACACACACTTATCTCTCAGAACTGAGCAAGTGGAGAGACGTTCGTTCATCTAGCACCAAGGGAACGGGTTGCAGGAGACACTTATTCTCTGTTTCTCAGTCTGTTTCATAGTGCCGGTTTGAATTTCCTGCAGTTTTCACTGTAAAACCGAGTTGGAGCTTCTACCTCCCCATATATATGTATGGAATGGAGTTTGCAACTGAAAAGAAACTTTGTGTTCCCAACAAGCTAGGTGAAGGACGGCTTTCACACACACTTATCTCTCAGAACAGAGCAAGTGGAGAGACGTTCGTTCATCTAGCACCAAGGGAACGGGTTGCAGGAGACACTTTTTCTCTGCTTTCTCAGTCTGTTTCCTAGTGCCGGTTTGAAGTTCCTGCAGTTTTCACTGTCAAACCGAGTTGGAGCTAGTACCTCCCCATATATATGTATGGAATGGATTTTGCAACTGAAAAGATACTTCGTGTTCCCAACAAGCAAGTTGAAGGACGGCTTTCACACACACTTATCTCTCAGAACAGAGCAAGTGGAGAGACGTTTGTTCATCTAGCACCAAGGGAACGGGTTGCAGGAGACACTTTTTCTCTGCTTTCTCTGTCTGTTTCCTAGTGCCGGTTTGAAGTTCCTGCAGTTTACACTGTCAAACCGAGTTGGAGCTAGTACCTCCCCATATATATGTATGGAATGGAGTTTGCAACTGAAAGGAAACTTTGTGTTCCCAACAAGCTAGGTGAAGGACGGCTTTCACACACACTTATCTCTCAGAACTGAGCAAGTGGAGAGACGTTCGTTCATCTAGCACCAAGGGAACGGGTTGCAGGAGACACTTTTTCTCTGCTTTCTCAGTCTGTTTCCTAGTGCCGGTTTGAAGTTCCTGCAGTTTTCACTGTAAAACCGAGTTGGATCTTCTACCTCCCCATATATATGTATGGAATGCAGTATGCAACTGAAAAGAAACTTTGTGTTCCCAACAAGCTAGGTGAAGGACGGCTTTCACACACACTTATCTCTCAGAACTGAGCAAGTGGAGAGACGTTCGTTCATCTAGCAACAAGGGAACGGGTTGCAGGAGACAATTTTTCTCTGCTTTCTCAGTCTGTTTCCTAGTGCCGGTTTGAAGTTCCTGCAGTTTTCACTGTAAAACCGAGTTGGAGCTTGTACCTCCCCATATATATGTATGGAATGGAGTTTGCAACTGAAAAGAAACTTTGTGTTCCCAACAAGCTAGGTGAAGGACGGCTTTCACACACACTTATCTCTCAGAACTGAGCAAGTGGAGAGACGTTCGTTCATCTAGCACCAAGGGAACGGGTTGCAGGGGACACTTTTTCTCTGCTTTCTCAGTCTGTTTCCTAGTGCCGGTTTGAAGTTCCTGCAGTTTTCACTGAAAAACCGAGTTGGAGCTTCTACCTCCCCATATATATGTATGGAATGGAGTTTGCAACTGAAAAGAAACTTTGTGTTCCCAACAAGCTAGGTGAAGGACGGCTTTCACACACACTTATCTCTCAGAACTGAGCAAGTGGAGAGACGTTCGTTCATCTAGCAACAAGGGAACGGGTTGCAGGAGACACTTTTTCTCTGCTTTCTCAGTCTGTTTCCTAGTGCCGGTTTGAAGTTCCTGCAGTTTTCACTGTAAAACCGAGTTGGAGCTAGTACCTCCCCATATATATGTATGGAATGGAGTTTGCAACTGAAAAGAAACTTTGTGTTCCCAACAAGCTAGGTGAAGGACGGCTTTCACACACACTTATCTCTCAGAACAGAGCAAGTGGAGAGACGTTCGTTCATCTAGCACCAAGGGAACGGGTTGCAGGAGACACTTTTTCTCTGCTTTCTCAGTCTGTTTCCTAGTGCCGGTTTGAAGTTCCTGCAGTTTTCACTGTCAAACCGAGTTGGAGCTAGTAACTCCCCATATATATGTATGGAATGGAGTTTGCAACTGAAAAGAAACTTTGTGTTCCCAACAAGCTAGGTGAAGGACGGCTTTCACACACACTTATCTCTCAGAACTGAGCAAGTGGAGAGACGTTCGTTCATCTAGCACCAAGGGAACGGGTTGCAGGAGACACTTTTTCTCTGCTTTCTCAGTCTGTTTCCTAGTGCCGGTTTGAAGTTCCTGCAGTTTTCACTGTCAAACCGAGTTGGAGCTAGTACCTCCCCATATATATGTATGGAATGGAGTTTGCAACTGAAAAGAAACTTCGTGTTCCCAACAAGCAAGTTGAAGGACGGCTTTCACACACACTTATCTCTCAGAACAGAGCAAGTGGAGAGTCGTTCGTTCATCTAGCACCAAGGGAACGGGTTGCAGGAGACACTTTTTCTCTGCTTTCTCTGTCTGTTTCCTAGTGCCGGTTTGAAGTTCCTGCAGTTTTCACTGTAAAACCGAGTTGGAGCTAGTACCTCCCCATATATATGTATGGAATGGAGTTTGCAACTGAAAAGAAACTTTGTGTTCCCAACAAGCTAGGTGAAGGACGGCTTTCACACACACTTATCTCTCAGAACTGAGCAAGTGGAGAGACGTTCGTTCATCTAGCACCAAGGGAACGGGTTGCAGGGGACACTTTTTCTCTGCTTTCTCAGTCTGTTTCCTAGTGCCGGTTTGAAGTTCCTGCAGTTTTCACTGTAAAACCGAGTTGGAGATTCTACCTCCCCATATATATGTATGGAATGGAGTTTGCAACTGAAAAGAAACTTTGTGTTCCCAACAAGCTAGGTGAAGGACGGCTTTCACACACACTTATCTCTCAGAACTGAGCAAGTGGAGAGACGTTCGTTCATCTAGCACCAAGGGAACGGGTTGCAGGAGACACTTTTTCTCTGCTTTCTCAGTCTGTTTCCTAGTGCCGGTTTGAAGTTCCTGCAGTTTTCACTGTCAAACCGAGTTGGAGCTAGTACCTCCCCATATATATGTATGGAATGGAGTTTGCAACTGAAAAGAAACTTTGTGTTCCCAACAAGCTAGGTGAAGGACGGCTTTCACACACACTTATCTCTCAGAACTGAGCAAGTGGAGAGACGTTCGTTCATCTAGCACCAAGGGAACGGGTTGCAGGAGACACTTTTTCTCTGCTTTCTTAGTCTGTTTCCTAGTGCCGGTTTGAAGTTCCTGCAGTTTTCACTGTAAAACCGAGTTGGAGCTAGTACCTCCTCATATATATGTATGGAATGGAGTTTGCAACTGAAAAGAATCTTTGTGTTCCCAACAAGCTAGGTGAAGGACGGCTTTCACACACACTTATCTCTCAGAACTGAGCAAGTGGAGAGACGTTCGTTCATCTAGCACCAAGGGAACGGGTTGCAGGAGACACTTTTTCTCTGCTTTCTCAGTCTGTTTCCTAGTGCCGGTTTGAAGTTCCTGCAGTTTTCACTGTCAAACCGAGTTGGAGCTAGTACCTCCCCTTATATATGTATGGAATGGAGTTTGCAACTGAAAAGAAACTTCGTGTTCCCAACAAGCAAGTTGAAGGACGGCTTTCACACACACTTATCTCTCAGAACAGAGCAAGTGGAGAGTCGTTCGTTCATCTAGCACCAAGGGAACGTGTTGCAGGAGACACTTTTTCTCTGCTTTCTCTGTCTGTTTCCTAGTGCCGGTTTGAAGTTCCTGCAGTTTACACTGTCAAACCGAGTTGGAGCTAGTACCTCCCCATATATATGTATGGAATGGAGTTTGCAACTGAAAAGAAACTTTGTGTTCCCAACAAGCTAGGTGAAGGACGGCTTTCACACACACTTATCTCTCAGAACTGAGCAAGTGGAGAGACGTTCGTTCATCTAGCACCAAGGGAACGGGTTGCAGGAGACACTTTTTCTCTGCTTTCTCAGTCTGTTTCCTAGTGCCGGTTTGAAGTTCCTGCAGTTTTCACTGTAAAACCGAATTGGAGCTTCTACCTCCCCATATATATGTATGGAATGGAGTTTGCAACTGAAAAGAAACTTTGTGTTCCCAACAAGCTTGGTGAAGGACGGCTTTCACACACACTTATCTCTCAGAACTGAGCAAGTGGAGAGACGTTCGTTCATCTAGCACCAAGGGAACGGGTTGCAGGAGACACTTTTTCTCTGCTTTCTCAGTCTGTTTCTTAGTGCCGGTTTGAAGTTCCTGCAGTTTTCACTGTAAAACCGAGTTGGAGCTTGTACCTCCCCATATATATGTATGGAATGGAGTTTGCAACTGAAAAGAAACTTTGTGTTCCCAACAAGCTAGGTGAAGGACGGCTTTCACACACACTTATCTCTCAGAACTGAGCAAGTGGAGAGACGTTCGTTCATCTAGCACCAAGGGAACGGGTTGCAGGGGACACTTTTTCTCTGCTTTCTCAGTCTGTTTCCTAGTGCCGGTTTGAAGTTCCTGCAGTTTTCACTGTAATACCGAGTTGGAGATTCTACCTCCCCATATATATGTATGGAATGGAGTTTGCAACTGAAAAGAAACTTTGTGTTCCCAACAAGCTAGGTGAAGGACGGCTTTCACACACACTTATCTCTCAGAACTGAGCAAGTGGAGAGACGTTCGTTCATCTAGCACCAAGGGAACGGGTTGCAGGGGACACTTTTTCTCTGCTTTCTCAGTCTGTTTCCTAGTGCCGGTTTGAAGTTCCTGCAGTTTTCACTGTCAAACCGAGTTGGAGCTAGTACCTCCCCATATATATGTATGGAATGGAGTTTGCAACTGAAAAGAAACTTCGTGTTCCCAACAAGCAAGTTGAAGGACGGCTTTCACACACACTTATCTCTCAGAACAGAGCAAGTGGAGAGTCGTTCGTTCATCTAGCACCAAGGGAACGGGTTGCAGGAGACACTTTTCCTCTGCTTTCTCTGTCTGTTTCCTAGTGCCGGTTTGAAGTTCCTGCAGTTTACACTGTCAAACCGAGTTGGAGCTAGTACCTCCCCATATATATGTATGGAATGGAGTTTGCAACTGAAAAGAAACTTTGTGTTCCCAACAAGCTAGGTGAAGGACGGCTTTCACACACACTTATCTCTCAGAACTGAGCAAGTGGAGAGACGTTCGTTCATCTAGCACCAAGGGAACGGGTTGCAGGAGACACTTTTTCTCTGCTTTCTCAGTCTGTTTCCTAGTGCCGGTTTGAAGTTCCTGCAGTTTACACTGTCAAACCGAGTTGGAGCTAGTACCTCCCCATATATATGTATGGAATGGAGTTTGCAACTGAAAAGAAACTTTGTGTTCCCAACAAGCTAGGTGAAGGACGGCTTTCACACACACTTATCTCTCAGAACTGAGCAAGTGGAGAGACGTTCGTTCATCTAGCACCAAGGGAACGGGTTGCAGGAGACACTTATTCTCTGTTTCTCAGTCTGTTTCATAGTGCCGGTTTGAATTTCCTGCAGTTTTCACTGTAAAACCGAGTTGGAGCTTCTACCTCCCCATATATATGTATGGAATGGAGTTTGCAACTGAAAAGAAACTTTGTGTTCCCAACAAGCTAGGTGAAGGACGGCTTTCACACACACTTATCTCTCAGAACAGAGCAAGTGGAGAGACGTTCGTTCATCTAGCACCAAGGGAACGGGTTGCAGGAGACACTTTTTCTCTGCTTTCTCAGTCTGTTTCCTAGTGCCGGTTTGAAGTTCCTGCAGTTTTCACTGTCAAACCGAGTTGGAGCTAGTACCTCCCCATATATATGTATGGAATGGATTTTGCAACTGAAAAGATACTTCGTGTTCCCAACAAGCAAGTTGAAGGACGGCTTTCACACACACTTATCTCTCAGAACAGAGCAAGTGGAGAGACGTTCGTTCATCTAGCACCAAGGGAACGGGTTGCAGGAGACACTTTTTCTCTGCTTTCTCAGTCTGTTTCCTAGTGCCGGTTTGAAGTTCCTGCAGTTTTCACTGTCAAACCGAGTTGGAGCTAGTACCTCCCCATATATATGTATGGAATGGATTTTGCAACTGAAAAGAATCTTCGTGTTCCCAACAAGCAAGTTGAAGGACGGCTTTCACACACACTTATCTCTCAGAACAGAGCAAGTGGAGAGACGTTCGTTCATCTAGCACCAAGGGAACGGGTTGCAGGAGACACTTTTTCTCTGCTTTCTCTGTCTGTTTCCTAGTGCCGGTTTGAAGTTCCTGCAGTTTACACTGTCAAACCGAGTTGGAGCTAGTACCTCCCCATATATATGTATGGAATGGAGTTTGCAACTGAAAAGAAACTTTGTGTTCCCAACAAGCTAGGTGAAGGACGGCTTTCACACACACTTATCTCTCAGAACTGAGCAAGTGGAGAGACGTTCGTTCATCTAGCACCAAGGGAACGGGTTGCAGGAGACACTTTTTCTCTGCTTTCTCAGTCTGTTTCCTAGTGCCGGTTTGAAGTTCCTGCAGTTTTCACTGTCAAACCGAGTTGGAGCTAGTACCTCCCCATATATATGTATGGAATGGAGTTTGCAACTGAAAAGAAACTTTGTGTTCCCAACAAGCTAGGTGAAGGACGGCTTTCACACACACATATCTCTCAGAACTGAGCAAGTGGAGAGACGTTCGTTCATCTAGCACCAAGGGAACGGGTTGCAGGAGACACTTATTCTCTGTTTCTCAGTCTGTTTCATAGTGCCGGTTTGAATTTCCTGCAGTTTTCACTGTAAAACCGAGTTGGAGCTTCTACCTCCCCATATATATGTATGGAATGGAGTTTGCAACTGAAAAGAAACTTTGTGTTCCCAACAAGCTAGGTGAAGGACGGCTTTCACACACACTTATCTCTCAGAACAGAGCAAGTGGAGAGACGTTCGTTCATCTAGCACCAAGGGAACGGGTTGCAGGAGACACTTTTTCTCTGCTTTCTCAGTCTGTTTCCTAGTGCCGGTTTGAAGTTCCTGCAGTTTTCACTGTCAAACCGAGTTGGAGCTAGTACCTCCCCATATATATGTATGGAATGGAGTTTGCAACTGAAAGGAAACTTTGTGTTCCCAACAAGCTAGGTGAAGGACGGCTTTCACACACACTTATCTCTCAGAACTGAGCAAGTGGAGAGACGTTCGTTCATCTAGCACCAAGGGAACGGGTTGCAGGAGACACTTTTTCTCTGCTTTCTCAGTCTGTTTCCTAGTGCCGGTTTGAAGTTCCTGCAGTTTTCACTGTAAAACCGAGTTGGATCTTCTACCTCCCCATATATATGTATGGAATGCAGTATGCAACTGAAAAGAAACTTTGTGTTCCCAACAAGCTAGGTGAAGGACGGCTTTCACACACACTTATCTCTCAGAACTGAGCAAGTGGAGAGACGTTCGTTCATCTAGCAACAAGGGAACGGGTTGCAGGAGACAATTTTTCTCTGCTTTCTCAGTCTGTTTCCTAGTGCCGGTTTGAAGTTCCTGCAGTTTTCACTGTAAAACCGAGTTGGAGCTTGTACCTCCCCATATATATGTATGGAATGGAGTTTGCAACTGAAAAGAAACTTTGTGTTCCCAACAAGCTAGGTGAAGGACGGCTTTCACACACACTTATCTCTCAGAACTGAGCAAGTGGAGAGACGTTCGTTCATCTA
Organism: Camelus dromedarius; assembly: GCF_036321535.1. Lineage (NCBI taxonomy): Eukaryota > Metazoa > Chordata > Mammalia > Artiodactyla > Camelidae > Camelus > Camelus dromedarius. The sequence goes on from NW_026989736.1 coordinate 32,399, forward strand.
GCACCAAGGGAACGGGTTGCAGGGGACACTTTTTCTCTGCTTTCTCAGTCTGTTTCCTAGTGCCGGTTTGAAGTTCCTGCAGTTTTCACTGTAAAACCGAGTTGGAGCTTCTACCTCCCCATATATATGTATGGAATGGAGTTTGCAACTGAAAAGAAACTTTGTGTTCCCAACAAGCTAGGTGAAGGACGGCTTTCACACACACTTATCTCTCAGAACTGAGCAAGTGGAGAGACGTTCGTTCATCTAGCAACAAGGGAACGGGTTGCAGGAGACACTTTTTCTCTGCTTTCTCAGTCTGTTTCCTAGTGCCGGTTTGAATTCCTGCAGTTTTCACTGTAAAACCGAGTTGGAGCTAGTACCTCCCCATATATATGTATGGAATGGAGTTTGCAACTGAAAAGAAACTTTGTGTTCCCAACAAGCTAGGTGAAGGACGGCTTTCACACACACTTATCTCTCAGAACTGAGCAAGTGGAGAGACGTTCGTTCATCTAGCACCAAGGGAACGGGTTGCAGGAGACACTTTTTCTCTGCTTTCTCAGTCTGTTTCCTAGTGCCGGTTTGAAGTTCCTGCAGTTTTCACTGTCAAACCGAGTTGGAGCTAGTACCTCCCCATATATATGTATGGAATGGAGTTTGCAACTGAAAAGAAACTTCGTGTTCCCAACAAGCAAGTTGAAGGACGGCTTTCACACACACTTATCTCTCAGAACAGAGCAAGTGGAGAGTCGTTCGTTCATCTAGCACCAAGGGAACGGGTTGCAGGAGACACTTTTTATCTGCTTTCTCTGTCTGTTTCCTAGTGCCGGTTTGAAGTTCCTGCAGTTTTCACTGTAAAACCGAGTTGGAGCTAGTACCTCCTCATATATATGTATGGAATGGAGTTTGCAACTGAAAAGAATCTTTGTGTTCCCAACAAGCTAGGTGAAGGACGGCTTTCACACACACTTATCTCTCAGAACTGAGCAAGTGGAGAGACGTTCGTTCATCTAGCACCAAGGGAACGGGTTGCAGGAGACACTTTTTCTCTGCTTTCTCAGTCTGTTTCCTAGTGCCGGTTTGAAGTTCCTGCAGTTTTCACTGTCAAACCGAGTTGGAGCTAGTACCTCCCCTTATATATGTATGGAATGGAGTTTGCAACTGAAAAGAAACTTCGTGTTCCCAACAAGCAAGTTGAAGGACGGCTTTCACACACACTTATCTCTCAGAACAGAGCAAGTGGAGAGTCGTTCGTTCATCTAGCACCAAGGGAACGTGTTGCAGGAGACACTTTTTCTCTGCTTTCTCTGTCTGTTTCCTAGTGCCGGTTTGAAGTTCCTGCAGTTTACACTGTCAAACCGAGTTGGAGCTAGTACCTCCCCATATATATGTATGGAATGGAGTTTGCAACTGAAAAGAAACTTTGTGTTCCCAACAAGCTAGGTGAAGGACGGCTTTCACACACACTTATCTCTCAGAACTGAGCAAGTGGAGAGACGTTCGTTCATCTAGCACCAAGGGAACGGGTTGCAGGAGACACTTTTTCTCTGCTTTCTCAGTCTGTTTCCTAGTGCCGGTTTGAAGTTCCTGCAGTTTTCACTGTAAAACCGAATTGGAGCTTCTACCTCCCCAAATATATGTATGGAATGGAGTTTGCAACTGAAAAGAAACTTTGTGTTCCCAACAAGCTTGGTGAAGGACGGCTTTCACACACACTTATCTCTCAGAACTGAGCAAGTGGAGAGACGTTCGTTCATCTAGCACCAAGGGAACGGGTTGCAGGAGACACTTTTTCTCTGCTTTCTCAGTCTGTTTCCTAGTGCCGGTTAGAAGTTCCTGCAGTTTTCACTGTAAAACCGAGTTGGAGCTTCTACCTCCCCATATATATGTATGGAATGTAATTTGCAACTGAAAAGAAACTTTGTGTTCCCAACAAGCTAGGTGAAGGACGGCTTTCACACACACTTATCTCTCAGAACTGAGCAAGTGGAGAGACGTTCGTTCATCTAGCACCAAGGGAACGGGTTGCAGGGGACACTTTTTCTCTGCTTTCTCAGTCTGTTTCCTAGTGCCGGTTTGAAGTTCCTGCAGTTTTCACTGTAATACCGAGTTGGAGATTCTACCTCCCCATATATATGTATGGAATGGAGTTTGCAACTGAAAAGAAACTTTGTGTTCCCAACAAGCTAGGTGAAGGACGGCTTTCACACACACTTATCTCTCAGAACAGAGCAAGTGGAGAGACGTTCGTTCATCTAGCACCAAGGGAACGGGTTGCAGGAAACACTTTTTCTCTGCTTTCTCAGTCTGTTTCCTAGTGCCGGTTTGAAGTTCCTGCAGTTTTCACTGTCAAACCGAGTTGGAGCTAGTACCTCCCCATATATATGTATGGAATGGAGTTTGCAACTGAAAAGAAACTTTGTGTTCCCAACAAGCTAGGTGAAGGACGGCTTTCACACACACTTATCTCTCAGAACTGAGCAAGTGGAGAGACGTTCGTTCATCTAGCACCAAGGGAACGGGTTGCAGGAGACACTTTTTCTCTGCTTTCTCAGTCTGTTTCCTAGTGCCGGTTTGAAGTTCCTGCAGTTTTCACTGTAAAACCGAGTTGGAGCTAGTACCTCCCCATATATATGAATGGAATGGAGTTTGCAACTGAAAAGAATCTTTGTGTTCCCAACAAGCTAGGTGAAGGACGGCTTTCACACACAATTATCTCTCAGAACTGAGCAAGTGGAGAGACGTTCGTTCATGTAGCACAAAGGGAACGGGTTTCCGGAGACACTTTTTCTCTGCTTTCTCAGTCTGTTTCCTAGTGCCGGTTTGAAGTTCCTGCAGTTTTCACTGTAAAACCGAGTTGGAGCTTCTACCTCCCCATATATATGTATGGAATGGAGTTTGCAACTGAAAAGAAACTTTGTGTTCCCAACAAGCTAGGTGAAGGACGGCTTTCACACACACTTATCTCTCAGAACTGAGCAAGTGGAGAGACGTTCGTTCATCTAGCACCAAGGGAACGGGTTGCAGGAGACACTTTTTCTCTGCTTTCTCAGTCTGTTTCCTAGTGCCGGTTTGAAGTTCCTGCAGTTTTCACTGTAAAACCGAGTTGGAGCTTGTACCACCCAATATATATGTATGGAATGGAGTTTGCAACTGAAAAGAAACTTTGTGTTCCCAACAAGCTAGGTGAAGGACGGCTTTCACACACACTTATCTCTCAGAACTGAGCAAGTGGAGAGACGTTCGTTCATGTAGCACAAAGGGAACGGGTTTCCGGAGACACTTTTTCTCTGCTTTCTCAGTCTGTTTCCTAGTGCCGGTTTGAAGTTCCTGCAGTTTTCACTGTCAAACCGAGTTGGAGCTAGTACCTCCCAATATATATGTATGGAATTCAGTTGGCAACTGAAAAGAAACTTTGTGTTCCCAACAAGCTAGGTGAAGGACGGCTTTCACACACACTTATCTCTCAGAACTGAGCAAGTGGAGAGACGTTCGTTCATGTAGCACAAAGGGAACGGGTTTCCGGAGACACTTTTTCTCTGCTTTCTCAGTCTGTTTCCTAGTGCCGGTTTGAAGTTCCTGCAGTTTTCACTGTCAAACCGAGTTGGAGCTAGTACCTCCCAATATAAATGTATGGAATTCAGTTGGCAACTGAAAAGAAACTTTGTGTTCCCAAAAAGCTAGGTGAAGGACGGCTTTCACACACACTTATCTCTCAGAACTGAGCAAGTGGAGAGACGTTCGTTCATCTAGCACCAAGGGAACGGGTTGCAGGAGACACTTTTTCTCTGCTTTCTCAGTCTGTTTCCTAGTGCCGGTTTGAAGTTCCTGCAGTTTTCACTGTAAAACCTAGTTGGAGCTAGTACCTCCCCATATATATGTATGGAATGGAGTTTGCAACTGAAAAGAAACTTTGTGTTCCCAACAAGCTTGCTGAAGGACGGCTTTCACACACACTTATCTCTCAGAACTGAGCAAGTGGAGAGACGTTCGTTCATGTAGCACCAATGGAACGGGTTGCAGGAGACAATTTTTCTCTGCTTTCTCAGTCTGTTTCCTAGTGCCGGTTTGAAGTTCCTGCAGTTTTCACTGTAAAACCTAGTTGGAGCTAGTACCTCCCCATATATATGTATGGAATGGAGTTTGCAACTGAAAAGAATCTTTGTGTTCCCAACAAGCTAGTTGAAGGACGGCTTTCACACACACTTATCTCTCAGAACTGAGCAAGTGGAGAGACGTTCCTTCATGTAGCACAAAGGGAACGGGTTTCCGGAGACACTTTTTCTCTGCTTTCTCAGTCTGTTTCCTAGTGCCGGTTTGAAGTTCCTGCAGTTTTCACTGTAAAACCGAGTTGGAGCTTGTACCTCCCCATATATATGTATGGAATGGAGTTTGCAACTGAAAAGAAACTTTGTGTTCCCAACAAGCTAGGTGAAGGACGGCTTTCAGACACACTTATCTCTCAGAACTGAGCAAGTGGAGAGACGTTCGTTCATCTAGCACCAAGGGAACGGGTTGCAGGAGACACTTTTTCTCTGCTTTCTCTGTGTGTTTCCTAGTGCCGGTTTGAAGTTCCTGCAGTTTTCACTGTAAAACCGAGTTGGAGATTCTACCTCCCCATATATATGTATGGAATGGAGTTTGCAACTGAAAAGAAACTTTGTGTTCCCAACAAGCTAGGTGAAGGACGGCTTTCACACACATTTATCTCTCAGAACAGAGCAAGTGGAGAGACGTTCGTTCATCTAGCACCAAGGGAACGGGTTGCAGGAGACACTTTTTCTCTGCTTTCTCAGTCTGTTTCCTAGTGCCGGTTTGAAGTTCCTGCAGTTTTCACTGTCAAACCGAGTTGGAGCTAGTACCTCCCCATATATATGTATGGAATGGAGTTTGCAACTGAAAAGAAACTTTGTGTTTCCAACAAGCTAGGTGAAGGACGGCTTTCACACACACTTATCTCTCAGAACTGAGCAAGTGGAGAGACGTTCGTTCATCTAGCACCAAGGGAACGGGTTGCAGGAGACACTTTTTCTCTGCTTTCTCAGTCTGTTTCCTAGTGCCGGTTTGAAGTTCCTGCAGTTTTCACTGTAAAACCGAGTTGGAGCTAGTACCTCCCCATATATATGTATGGAATGTAGTTTGCAACTGAAAAGAATCTTTGTGTTCCCAACAAGCTAGGTGAAGGACGGCTTTCACACACACTTATCTCTCAGAACTGAGCAAGTGGAGAGACGTTCGTTCATCTAGCACCAAGGGAACGGGTTGCAGGAGACACTTTTTCTCTGCTTTCTCAGTCTGTTTCCTAGTGCCGGTTTGAAGTTCCTGCAGTTTTCACTGTAAAACCGAGTTGGAGCTTCTACCTCCCCATATATATGTATGGAATGGAGTTTGCAACTGAAAAGAAACTTTGTGTTCCCAACAAGCTAGGTGAAGGACGGCTTTCACACACACTTATCTCTCAGAACTGAGCAAGTGGAGAGACGTTCGTTCATCTAGAACCAAGGGAACGGGTTGCAGGAGACACTTTTTCTCTGCTTTCTCAGACTGTTTCCTAGTGCCGGTTTGAAGTTCCTGCAGTTTTCACTGTAAAACCGAGTTGGAGCTTGTAACTCCCCATATATATGTATGGAATGGAGTTTGCAACTGAAAAGAAACTTTGTGTTCCCAACAAGCTAGGTGAAGGACGGCTTTCACACACACTTATCTCTCAGAACTGAGCAAGTGGAGAGACGTTCGTTCATCTAGCACCAAGGGAACGGGTTGCAGGGGACACTTTTTCTCTGCTTTCTCAGTCTGTTTCCTAGTGCCGGTTTGAAGTTCCTGCAGTTTTCACTGTAAAACCGAGTTGGAGATTCTACCTCCCCATATATATGTATGGAATGGAGTTTGTAACTGAAAAGAAACTTTGTGTTCCCAACAAGCTAGGTGAAGGACGGCTTTCACACACACTTATCTCTCAGAACAGAGCAAGTGGAGAGACGTTCGTTCATCTAGCACCAAGGGAACAGGTTGCAGGAAACACTTTTTCTCTGCTTTCTCAGTCTGTTTCCTAGTGCCGGTTTGAAGTTCCTGCAGTTTTCACTGTCAAACCGAGTTGGAGCTAGTACCTCCCCATATATATGTATGGAATGGAGTTTGCAACTGAAAAGAAACTTTGTGTTCCCAACAAGCTAGGTGAAGGACGGCTTTCACACACAATTATCTCTCAGAACTGAGCAAGTGGAGAGACGTTCGTTCATCTAGCACCAAGGGAACGGGTTGCAGGAGACACTTTTTCTCTGCTTTCTCAGTCTGTTTCCTAGTGCCGGTTTGAAGTTCCTGCAGTTTTCACTGTAAAACCGAGTTGGAGCTAGTACCTCCCCATATATATGAATGGAATGGTGTTTTCAACTGAAAAGAATCTTTGTGTTCCCAACAAGCTAGGTGAAGGACGGCTTTCACACACACTTATCTCTCAGAACTGAGCAAGTGGAGAGACGTTCGTTCATGTAGCACAAAGGGAACGGGTTTCCGGAGACACTTTTTCTCTGCTTTCTCAGTCTGTTTCCTAGTGCCGGTTTGAAGTTCCTGCAGTTTTCACTGTAAAACCGAGTTGGAGCTTCTACCTCCCCATATATATGTATGGAATGGAGTTTGCAACTGAAAAGAAACTTTGTGTTCCCAACAAGCTAGGTGAAGGACGGCTTTCACACACACTTATCTCTCAGAACTGAGCAAGTGGAGAGACGTTCGTTCATCTAGCACCAAGGGAACGGGTTGCAGGAGACACTTTTTCTCTGCTTTCTCAGTCTGTTTCCTAGTGCCGGTTTGAAGTTCCTGCAGTTTTCACTGTAAAACCGAGTTGGAGCTTGTACCACCCAATATATATGTATGGAATGGAGTTTGCAACTGAAAAGAAACTTTGTGTTCCCAACAAGCTAGGTGAAGGACGGCTTTCACACACACTTATCTCTCAGAACTGAGCAAGTGGAGAGACGTTCGTTCATCTAGCACCAAGGGAACGGGTTGCAGGAGACACTTTTTCTCTGCTTTCTCAGTCTGTTTCCTAGTGCCGGTTTGAAGTTCCTGCAGTTTTCACTGTAAAACCGAGTTGGAGTTTCTACCTCCCCATATATATGTTTGGAATGGAGTTTGCAACTGAAAAGAAACTTTGTTTTCCCAACAAGCTAGGTGAAGGACGGCTTTCACACACACTTATCTCTCAGAACAGAGCAAGTGGAGAGACGTTCGTTCATCTAGCACCAAGGGAACGGGTTGCAGGAAACACTTTTTCTCTGCTTTCTCCGCCTGTTTCCTAGTGCCGGTTTGAAGTTCCTGCAGTTTTCACTGTCAAACCGAGTTGGAGCTAGTACCTCCCCATATATATGTATGGAATGGAGTTTGCAACTGAAAAGAAACTTTGTGTTCCCAACAAGCTAGGTGAAGGACGGCTTTCACACACACTTATCTCTCAGAACTTAGCAAGTGGAGAGACGTTCGTTCATCTAGCACCAAGGGAACGGGTTGCAGGAGACACTTTTTCTCTGCTTTCTCAGTCTGTTTCCTAGTGCCGGTTTGAAGTTCCTGCAGTTTTCACTGTAAAACCGAGTTGGAGCTAGTACCTCCCCATATATATGTATGGAATGGAGTTTGCAACTGAAAAGAATCTTTGTGTTCCCAACAAGCTAGGTGAAGGACGGCTTTCACACACACTTATCTCTCAGAACTGAGCAAGTGGAGAGACGTTCGTTCATGTAGCACAAAGGGAACGGGTTTCCGGAGACACTTTTTCTCTGCTTTCTCAGTCTGTTTCCTAGTGCCGGTTTGAAGTTCCTGCAGTTTTCACTGTCAAACCGAGTTGGAGCTAGTACCTCCCAATATATATGTATGGAATTCAGTTGGCAACTGAAAAGAAACTTTGTGTTCCAACAAGCTAGGTGAAGGACGGCTTTCACACACACTTATCTCTCAGAACTGAGCAAGTGGAGAGACGTTCGTTCATCTAGCACCAAGGGAACGGGTTGCAGGAGACACTTTTTCTCTGCTTTCTCAGTCTGTTTCCTAGTGCCGGTTTGAAGTTCCTGCAGTTTTCACTGTCAAAACGAGTTGGAGCTAGTACCTCCCAATATAAATGTATGGAATTCAGTTGGCAACTGAAAAGAAACTTTGTGTTCCCAAAAGCTAGGTGAAGGACGGCTTTCACACACACTTATCTCTCAGAACTGAGCAAGTGGAGAGACGTTCGTTCATCTAGCACCAAGGGAACGGGTTGCAGGAGACACTTTTTCTCTGCTTTCTCAGTCTGTTTCCTAGTGCCGGTTTGAAGTTCCTGCAGTTTTCACTGTAAAACCTAGTTGGAGCTAGTACCTCCCCATATATATGTATGGAATGGAGTTTGCAACTGAAAAGAATCTTTGTGTTCCCAACAAGCTAGGTGAAGGACGGCTTTCACACACACTTATCTGTCAGAACTGAGCAAGTGGAGAGACTTTCGTTCATGTAGCACAAAGGGAACGGGTTTCCGGAGACACTTTTTCTCTGCTTTCTCAGTCTGTTTCCTAGTGCCGGTTTGAAGTTCCTGCAGTTTTCCCTGTAAAACCGAGTTGGAGCTTCTACCTCCCCATATATATGTATGGAATGGAGTTTGCAACTGAAAAGAAACTTTGTGTTCCCAACAAGCTTGCTGAAGGACGGCTTTCACACACACTTATCTCTCAGAACTGAGCAAGTGGAGAGACGTTCGTTCATCTAGCACCAAGGGAACGGGTTGCAGGAGACACTTTTTCTCTGCTTTCTCAGACTGTTTCCTAGTGCCGGTTTGAAGTTCCTGCAGTTTTCACTGTAAAACCTAGTTGGAGCTAGTACCTCCCCATATATATGTATGGAATGGAGTTTGCAACTGAAAAGAATCTTTGTGTTCCCAACAAGCTAGGTGAAGGACGGCTTTCACACACACTTATCTCTCAGAACTGAGCAAGTGGAGAGACGTTCGTTCATGTAGCACAAAGGGAACGGGTTTCCGGAGACACTTTTTCTCTGCTTTCTCAGTCTGTTTCCTAGTGCCGGTTTGAAGTTCCTGCAGTTTTCGCTGTAAAACCGAGTTGGAGCTTCTACCTCCCCATATATATGTATGGAATGGAGTTTGCAACTGAAAAGAAACTTTGTGTTCCCAACAAGCTTGCTGAAGGACGGCTTTCACACACACTTATCTCTCAGAACTGAGCAAGTGGAGAGACGTTCGTTCATGTAGCACCAAGGGAACGGGTTGCAGGAGACAATTTTTCTCTGCTTTCTCAGTCTGTTTCCTAGTGCCGGTTTGAAGTTCCTGCAGTTTTCACTGTAAAACCTAGTTGGAGCTAGTACCTCCCCATATATATGTATGGAATGGAGTTTGCAACTGAAAAGAATCTTTGTGTTCCCAACAAGCTAGTTGAAGGACGGCTTTCACACACACTTATCTCTCAGAACTGAGCAAGTGGAGAGACGTTCCTTGATGTAGCACAAAGGGAACGGGTTTCCGGAGACACTTTTTCTCTGCTTTCTCAGTCTGTTTCCTAGTGCCGGTTTGAAGTTCCTGCAGTTTTCACTGTAAAACCGAGTTGGAGCTTGTACCTCCCCATATATATGTATGGAATGGAGTTTGCAACTGAAAAGAAACTTTGTGTTCCCAACAAGCTAGGTGAAGGACGGCTTTCAGACACACTTATCTCTCAGAACTGAGCAAGTGGAGAGACGTTCGTTCATCTAGCACCAAGGGAACGGGTTGCAGGAGACACTTTTTCTCTGCTTTCTCAGTCTGTTTCCTAGTGCCGGTTTGAAGTTCCTGCAGTTTTCACTGTCAAACCGAGTTGGAGCTAGTACCTCCCCATATATATGTATGGAATGGAGTTTGCAACTGAAAAGAAACTTTGTGTTCCCAACAAGCTAGGTGAAGGACGGCTTTCACACACACTTATCTCTCAGAACTGAGCAAGTGGAGAGACGTTCGTTCATCTAGCACCAAGGGAACGGGTTGCAGGAGACACTTTTTCTCTGCTTTCTCAGTCTGTTTCCTAGTGCCGGTTTGAAGTTCCTGCAGTTTTCACTGTCAAACCGAGTTGGAGCTAGTACCTCCCCATATATATGTATGGAATGGAGTTTGCAACTGAAAAGAAACTTTGTGTTCCCAACAAGCTAGGTGAATGACGGCTTTCACACACACTTATCTCTCAGAACTGAGCAAGTGGAGAGACGTTCGTTCATCTAGCACCAAGGGAACGGGTTGCAGGAGACACTTTTTCTCTGCTTTCTCAGTCTGTTTCCTAGTGCCGGTTTGAAGTTCCTGCAGTTTTCACTGTAAAACCGAGTTGGAGCTAGTTCCTCCCCATATATATGTATGGAATGGAGTTTGCAACTGAAAAGAAACTTTGTGTTCCCAACAAGCTAGGTGAAGGGCGGCTTTCACACACACTTATCTCTCAGAACTGAGCAAGTGGAGAGACGTTCGTTCATCTAGCACCAAGGGAACGGGTTGCAGGAGACACTTTTTCTCTGCTTTCTCAGTCTGTTTCCTAGTGCCGGTTTGAAGTTCCTGCAGTTTTCACTGTCAAACCGAGTTGGAGCTAGTACCTCCCCATATATATGTATGGAATGGAGTTTGCAACTGAAAAGAAACTTCGTGTTCCCAAAAAGCAAGTTGAAGGACGGCTTTCACACACACTTATCTCTCAGAACAGAGCAAGTGGAGAGTCGTTCGTTCATCTAGCACCAAGGGAACGGGTTGCAGGAGACACTTTTTCTCTGCTTTCTCAGTCTGTTTCCTAGTGCCGGTTTGAAGTTCCTGCAGTTTTCACTGTCAAACCGAGTTGGAGCTAGTACCTCCCAATATATATGTATGGAATTGAGTTGGCAACTGAAAAGAAACTTTGTGTTCCCAAAAAGCTAGGTGAAGGACGGCTTTCACACACACTTATCTCTCAGAACTGAGCAAGTGGAGAGACGTTCGTTCATCTAGCACCAAGGGAACGGGTTGCAGGAGACACTTTTTCTCTGCTTTCTCAGTCTGTTTCCTAGTGCCGGTTTGAAGTTCCTGCAGTTTTCACTGTAAAACCGAGTTGGAGCTAGTACCTCCCCATATATATGAATGGAATGGAGTTTTCAACTGAAAAGAATCTTTGTGTTCCCAACAAGCTAGGTGAAGGACGGCTTTCACACACACTTATCTCTCAGAACTGAGCAAGTGGAGAGACGTTCGTTCATGTAGCACAAAGGGAACGGGTTTCCGGAGACACTTTTTCTCTGCTTTCTCAGTCTGTTTCCTAGTGCCGGTTTGAAGTTCCTGCAGTTTTCACTGTAAAACCGAGTTGGAGCTTCTACCTCCCCATATATATGTATGGAATGGAGTTTGCAACTGAAAAGAAACTTTGTGTTCCCAACAAGCTAGGTGAAGGACGGCTTTCACACACACTTATCTCTCAGAACTGAGCAAGTGGAGAGACGTTCGTTCATCTAGCACCAAGGGAACGGGTTGCAGGAGACACTTTTTCTCTGCTTTCTCAGTCTGTTTCCTAGTGCCGGTTTGAAGTTCCTGCAGTTTTCACTGTCAAACCGAGTTGGAGCTAGTACCTCCCCATATATATGTATGGAATGGAGTTTGCAACTGAAAAGAAACTTTGTGTTCCCAACAAGCTAGGTGAAGGACGGCTTTCACACACACTTATCTCTCAGAACTGAGCAAGTGGAGAGACGTTCGTTCATCTAGCACCAAGGGAACGGGTTGCAGGAGACACTTTTTCTCTGCTTTCTCAGTCTGTTTCCTAGTGCCGGTTTGAAGTTCCTGCAGTTTTCACTGTCAAACCGAGTTGGAGCTAGTACCTCCCCATATATATGTATGGAATGGAGTTTGCAACTGAAAAGAAACTTTGTGTTCCCAACAAGCTAGGTGAATGACGGCTTTCACACACACTTATCTCTCAGAACTGAGCAAGTGGAGAGACGTTCGTTCATCTAGCACCAAGGGAACGGGTTGCAGGAGACACTTTTTCTCTGCTTTCTCAGTCTGTTTCCTAGTGCCGGTTTGAAGTTCCTGCAGTTTTCACTGTAAAACCGAGTTGGAGCTAGTTCCTCCCCATATATATGTATGGAATGGAGTTTGCAACTGAAAAGAAACTTTGTGTTCCCAACAAGCTAGGTGAAGGGCGGCTTTCACACACACTTATCTCTCAGAACTGAGCAAGTGGAGAGACGTTCGTTCATCTAGCACCAAGGGAACGGGTTGCAGGAGACACTTTTTCTCTGCTTTCTCAGTCTGTTTCCTAGTGCCGGTTTGAAGTTCCTGCAGTTTTCACTGTCAAACCGAGTTGGAGCTAGTACCTCCCCATATATATGTATGGAATGGAGTTTGCAACTGAAAAGAAACTTCGTGTTCCCAAAAAGCAAGTTGAAGGACGGCTTTCACACACACTTATCTCTCAGAACAGAGCAAGTGGAGAGTCGTTCGTTCATCTAGCACCAAGGGAACGGGTTGCAGGAGACACTTTTTCTCTGCTTTCTCAGTCTGTTTCCTAGTGCCGGTTTGAAGTTCCTGCAGTTTTCACTGTCAAACCGAGTTGGAGCTAGTACCTCCCAATATATATGTATGGAATTGAGTTGGCAACTGAAAAGAAACTTTGTGTTCCCAAAAAGCTAGGTGAAGGACGGCTTTCACACACACTTATCTCTCAGAACTGAGCAAGTGGAGAGACGTTCGTTCATCTAGCACCAAGGGAACGGGTTGCAGGAGACACTTTTTCTCTGCTTTCTCAGTCTGTTTCCTAGTGCCGGTTTGAAGTTCCTGCAGTTTTCACTGTAAAACCGAGTTGGAGCTAGTACCTCCCCATATATATGAATGGAATGGAGTTTTCAACTGAATAGAATCTTTGTGTTCCCAACAAGCTAGGTGAAGGACGGCTTTCACACACACTTATCTCTCAGAACTGAGCAAGTGGAGAGACGTTCGTTCATGTAGCACAAAGGGAACGGGTTTCCGGAGACACTTTTTCTCTGCTTTCTCAGTCTGTTTCCTAGTGCCGGTTTGAAGTTCCTGCAGTTTTCACTGTAAAACCGAGTTGGAGCTTCTACCTCCCCATATATATGTATGGAATGGAGTTTGCAACTGAAAAGAAACTTTGTGTTCCCAACAAGCTAGGTGAAGGACGGCTTTCACACACACTTATCTCTCAGAACTGAGCAAGTGGAGAGACGTTCGTTCATCTAGCACCAAGGGAACGGGTTGCAGGAGACACTTTTTCTCTGCTTTCTCAGTCTGTTTCCTAGTGCCGGTTTGAAGTTCCTGCAGTTTTCACTGTAAAACCGAGTTGGAGCTTGTACCACCCAATATATATGTATGGAATGGAGTTTGCAACTGAAAAGAAACTTTGTGTTCCCAACAAGCTAGGTGAAGGACGGCTTTCACACACACTTATCTCTCAGAACTGAGCAAGTGGAGAGACGTTCGTTCATCTAGCACCAAGGGAACGGGTTGCAGGAGACACTTTTTCTCTGCTTTCTCAGTCTGTTTCCTAGTGCCGGTTTGAAGTTCCTGCAGTTTTCACTGTAAAACCGAGTTGGAGTTTCTACCTCCCCATATATATGTATGGAATGGAGTTTGCAACTGAAAAGAAACTTTGTTTTCCCAACAAGCTAGGTGAAGGACGGCTTTCACACACACTTATCTCTCAGAACAGAGCAAGTGGAGAGACGTTCGTTCATCTAGCACCAAGGGAACGGGTTGCAGGAAACACTTTTTCTCTGCTTTCTCCGCCTGTTTCCTAGTGCCGGTTTGAAGTTCCTGCAGTTTTCACTGTCAAAACGAGTTGGAGCTTGTACCTCCCCATATATATGTATGGAATGGAGTTTGCAACTGAAAAGAAACTTTGTGTTCCCAACAAGCTAGGTGAAGGACGGCTTTCACACACACTTATCTCTCAGAACTTAGCAAGTGGAGAGACGTTCGTTCATCTAGCACCAAGGGAACGGGTTGCAGGAGACACTTTTTCTCTGCTTTCTCAGTCTGTTTCCTAGTGCCGGTTTGAAGTTCCTGCAGTTTTCACTGTAAAACCGAGTTGGAGCTAGTACCTCCCCATATATATGTATGGAATGGAGTTTGCAACTGAAAAGAATCTTTGTGTTCCCAACAAGCTAGGTGAAGGACGGCTTTCACACACACTTATCTCTCAGAACTGAGCAAGTGGAGAGACGTTCGTTCATGTAGCACAAAGGGAACGGGTTTCCGGAGACACTTTTTCTCTGCTTTCTCAGTCTGTTTCCTAGTGCCGGTTTGAAGTTCCTGCAGTTTTCACTGTCAAACCGAGTTGGAGCTAGTACCTCCCAATATATATGTATGGAATTCAGTTGGCAACTGAAAAGAAACTTTGTGTTCCAACAAGCTAGGTGAAGGACGGCTTTCACACACACTTATCTCTCAGAACTGAGCAAGTGGAGAGACGTTCGTTCATCTAGCACCAAGGGAACGGGTTGCAGGAGACACTTTTTCTCTGCTTTCTCAGTCTGTTTCCTAGTGCCGGTTTGAAGTTCCTGCAGTTTTCACTGTCAAAACGAGTTGGAGCTAGTACCTCCCAATATAAATGTATGGAATTCAGTTGGCAACTGAAAAGAAACTTTGTGTTCCCAAAAGCTAGGTGAAGGACGGCTTTCACACACACTTATCTCTCAGAACTGAGCAAGTGGAGAGACGTTCGTTCATCTAGCACCAAGGGAACGGGTTGCAGGAGACACTTTTTCTCTGCTTTCTCAGTCTGTTTCCTAGTGCCGGTTTGAAGTTCCTGCAGTTTTCACTGTCAAACCGAGTTGGAGCTAGTACCTCCCCATATATATGTATGGAATGGAGTTTGCAACTGAAAAGAAACTTTGTGTTCCCAACAAGCTAGGTGAAGGACGGCTTTCACACACACTTAGCTCTCAGAACTGAGCAAGTGGAGAGACGTTCGTTCATCTAGCACCAAGGGAACGGGTTGCAGGAGACACTTTTTCTCTGCTTTCTCAGTCTGTTTCCTAGTGCCGGTTTGAAGTTCCTGCAGTTTTCACTGTCAAACCGAGTTGGAGCTAGTACCTCCCCATATATATGTATGGAATGGAGTTTGCAACTGAAAAGAAACTTTGTGTTCCCAACAAGCTAGGTGAATGACGGCTTTCACACACACTTATCTCTCAGAACTGAGCAAGTGGAGAGACGTTCGTTCATCTAGCACCAAGGGAACGGGTTGCAGGAGACACTTTTTCTCTGCTTTCTCAGTCTGTTTCCTAGTGCCGGTTTGAAGTTCCTGCAGTTTTCACTGTAAAACCGAGTTGGAGCTTGTACCTCCCCATATATATGTATGGAATGGAGTTTGCAACTGAAAAGAAACTTTGTGTTCCCAACAAGCTAGGTGAAGGACGGCTTTCACACACACTTATCTCTCAGAACTGAGCAAGTGGAGAGACGTTCGTTCATCTAGCACCAAGGGAACGGGTTGCAGGAGACACTTTTTCTCTGCTTTCTCAGTCTGTTTCCTAGTGCCGGTTTGAAGTTCCTGCAGTTTTCACTGTAAAACCTAGTTGGAGCTAGTACCTCCCCATATATATGTATGGAATGGAGTTTGCAACTGAAAAGAATCTTTGTGTTCCCAACAAGCTAGGTGAAGGACGGCTTTCACACACACTTATCTCTCAGAACTGAGCAAGTGGAGAGACGTTCGTTCATGTAGCACAAAGGGAACGGGTTTCCGGAGACACTTTTTCTCTGCTTTCTCAGTCTGTTTCCTAGTGCCGGTTTCAAGTTCCTGCAGTTTTCGCTGTAAAACCGAGTTGGAGCTTCTACCTCCCCATATATATGTATGGAATGGAGTTTGCAACTGAAAAGAAACTTTGTGTTCCCAACAAGCTTGCTGAAGGACGGCTTTCACACACACTTATCTCTCAGAACTGAGCAAGTGGAGAGACGTTCGTTCATGTAGCACCAAGGGAACGGGTTGCAGGTGACAATTTTTCTCTGCTTTCTCAGTCTGTTTCCTAGTGCCGGTTTGAAGTTCCTGCAGTTTTCACTGTAAAACCTAGTTGGAGCTAGTACCTCCCCATATATATGTATGGAATGGAGTTTGCAACTGAAAAGAATCTTTGTGTTCCCAACAAGCTAGTTGAAGGACGGCTTTCACACACACTTATCTCTCAGAACTGAGCAAGTGGAGAGACGTTCGTTCATGTAGCACAAAGGGAACGGGTTTCCGGAGACACTTTTTCTCTGCTTTCTCAGTCTGTTTCCTAGTGCCGGTTTGAAGTTCCTGCAGTTTTCACTGTCAAACCGAGTTGGAGCTTGTACCTCCCCATATATATGTATGGAATGGAGTTTGCAACTGAAAAGAAACTATGTGTTCCCAACAAGCTAGGTGAAGGACGGCTTTCACACACACTTATCTCTCAGAACTGAGCAAGTGGAGAGACGTTCGTTCATCTAGCACCAAGGGAACGGGTTGCAGGAGACACTTTTTCTCTGCATTCTCAGTCTGTTTCCTAGTGCCGGTTTGAAGTTCCTGCAGTTTTCACTGTCAAACCGAGTTGGAGCTAGTATCTCCCCATATATATGTATGGAATGGAGTTTGCAACTGAAAAGAAACTTTGTGTTCCCAACAAGCTAGGTGAAGGACGGCTTTCACACACACTTATCTCTCAGAACTGAGCAAGTGGAGAGACGTTTGTTCATCTAGCAACAAGGGAACGGGTTGCAGGAGACACTTTTTCTCTGCTTTCTCAGTCTGTTTCCTAGTGCCGGTTTGAAGTTCCTGCAGTTTTCACTGTCAAACCGAGTTGGAGCTAGTACCTCCCCATATATATGTATGGAATGGAGTTTGCAACTGAAAAGAAACTTTGTGTTCCCAACAAGCTAGGTGAAGGACGGCTTTCACACACACTTAGCTCTCAGAACTGAGCAAGTGGAGAGACGTTCGTTCATCTAGCACCAAGGGAACGGGTTGCAGGAGACACTTTTTCTCTGCTTTCTCAGTCTGTTTCCTAGTGCCGGTTTGAAGTTCCTGCAGTTTTCACTGTCAAACCGAGTTGGAGCTAGTACCTCCCCATATATATGTATGGAATGGAGTTTGCAACTGAAAAGAAACTTTGTGTTCCCAACAAGCTAGGTGAATGACGGCTTTCACACACACTTATCTCTCAGAACTGAGCAAGTGGAGAGACGTTCGTTCATCTAGCACCAAGGGAACGGGTTGCAGGAGACACTTTTTCTCTGCTTTCTCAGTCTGTTTCCTAGTGCCGGTTTGAAGTTCCTGCAGTTTTCACTGTAAAACCGAGTTGGAGCTAGTACCTCCCCATATATATGTATGGAATGGAGTTTGCAACTGAAAAGAAACTTTGTGTTCCCAACAAGCTAGGTGAAGGACGGCTTTCACACACACTTATCTCTCAGAACTGAGCAAGTGGAGAGACGTTCGTTCATCTAGCACCAAGGGAACGGGTTGCAGGAGACACTTTTTCTCTGCTTTCTCAGTCTGTTTCCTAGTGCCGGTTTGAAGTTCCTGCAGTTTTCACTGTCAAACCGAGTTGGAGCTAGTACCTCCCCATGTATATGTATGGAATGGAGTTTGCAACTGAAAAGAAACTTTGTGTTCCCAACAAGCTAGGTGAATGACGGCTTTCACACACACTTATCTCTCAGAACTGAGCAAGTGGAGAGACGTACGTTCATCTAGCACCAAGGGAACGGGTTGCAGGAGACACTTTTTCTCTGCTTTCTCAGTCTGTTTCCTAGTGCCGGTTTGAAGTTCCTGCAGTTTTCACTGTCAAACCGAGTTGGAGCTAGTACCTCCCCATATATATGTATGGAATGGAGTTTGCAACTGAAAAGAAACTTCGTGTTCCCAACAATCAAGTTGAAGGACGGCTTTCACACACACTTATCTCTCAGAACAGAGCAAGTGGAGAGTCGTTCGTTCATCTAGCACCAAGGGAACGGGTTGCAGGAGACACTTTTTCTCTGCTTTCTCAGTCTGTTTCCTAGTGCCGGTTTGAAGTTCCTGCAGTTTTCACTGTAAAACCGAGTTGGAGATTCTACCTCCCCATATATATATATATGGAATGGAGTTTGCAATTGAAAAGAAACTTTGTGTTCCCAACAAGCTAGGTGAAGGACGGCTTTCACACACACTTATCTCTCAGAACAGAGCAAGTGGAGAGACGTTCGTTCATCTAGCACCAAGGGAAAGGGTTGCAGGAAACACTTTTTCTCTGCTTTCTCAGTCTGTTTCCTAGTGCCGGTTTGAAGTTCCTGCAGTTTTCACTGTCAAACCGAGTTGGAGCTAGTACCTCCCCATATATATGTATGGAATGGAGTTTGCAACTGAAAAGAAACTTTGTGTTCCCAACAAGCTAGGTGAAGGACGGCTTTCACACACACTTATCTCTCAGAACTGAGCAAGTGGAGAGACGTTCGTTCATCTAGCACCAAGGGAACGGGTTGCAGGAGACACTTTTTCTCTGCTTTCTCAGTCTGTTTCCTAGTGCCGGTTTGAAGTTCCTGCAGTTTTCACTGTAAAACCGAGTTGGAGCTAGTACCTCCCCATATATATGTATGGAATGTAGTTTGCAACTGAAAAGAATCTTTGTGTTCCCAACAAGCTAGGTGAAGGACGGCTTTCACACACACTTATCTCTCAGAACTGAGCAAGTGGAGAGACGTTCGTTCATGTAGCACAAAGGGAACGGGTTTCAGGAGACACTTTTTCTCTGCTTTCTCAGTCTGTTTCCTAGTGCCGGTTTGAAGTTCCTGCAGTTTTCACTGTCAAACCGAGTTGGAGCTAGTACCTCCCCATATATATGTATGGAATGGAGTTTGCAACTGAAAAGAAACTTTGTGTTCCCAACAAGCTAGGTGAAGGACGGCTTTCACACACACTTATCTCTCAGAACTGAGCAAGTGGAGAGACGTTCGTTCATCTAGCACCAAGGGAACGGGTTGCAGGAGACACTTTTTCTCTGCTTTCTCAGTCTGTTTCCTAGTGCCGGTTTGAAGTTCCTGCAGTTTTCACTGTAAAACCGAGTTGGAGCTTCTACCTCCCCATATATATGTATGGAATGGAGTTTGCAACTGAAAAGAAACTTTGTGTTCCCAACAAGCTAGGTGAAGGACGGCTTTCACACACACTTATCTCTCAGAACAGAGCAAGTGGAGAGACGTTCGTTCATCTAGCACCAAGGGAACGGGTTGCAGGAGACACTTTTTCTCTGCTTTCTCAGTCTGTTTCCTAGTGCCGGTTTGAAGTTCCTGCAGTTTTCACTGTAAAACCGAGTTGGAGCTTGTAACTCCCCATATATATGTATGGAATGGAGTTTGCAACTGAAAAGAAACTTTGTGTTCCCAACAAGCTAGGTGAAGGACGGCTTTCACACACACTTATCTCTCAGAACTGAGCAAGTGGAGAGACGTTCGTTCATCTAGCACCAAGGGAACGGGTTGCAGGGGACACTTTTCTCTGCTTTCTCATTCTGTTTCCTAGTGCCGGTTTGAAGTTCCTGCAGTTTTCACTGTAAAACCGAGTTGGAGATTCTACCTCCCCATATATATGTATGGAATGGAGTTTGTAACTGAAAAGAAACTTTGTGTTCCCAACAAGCTAGGTGAAGGACGGCTTTCACACACACTTATCTCTCAGAACAGAGCAAGTGGAGAGACGTTCGTTCATCTAGCACCAAGGGAACAGGTTGCAGGAAACACTTTTTCTCTGCTTTCTCAGTCTGTTTCCTAGTGCCGGTTTGAAGTTCCTGCAGTTTTCACTGTCAAACCGAGTTGGAGCTAGTACCTCCCCATATATATGTATGGAATGGAGTTTGCAACTGAAAAGAAACTTTGTGTTCCCAACAAGCTAGGTGAAGGACGGCTTTCACACACAATTATCTCTCAGAACTGAGCAAGTGGAGAGACGTTCGTTCATCTAGCACCAAGGGAACGGGTTGCAGGAGACACTTTTTCTCTGCTTTCTCAGTCTGTTTCCTAGTGCCGGTTTGAAGATCCTGCAGTTTTCACTGTAAAACCGAGTTGGAGCTAGTACCTCCCCATATATATGTATGGAATGGAGTTTGCAACTGAAAAGAATCTTTGTGTTCCCAACAAGCTAGGTGAAGGACGGCTTTCACACGCACTTATCTCTCAGAACTGAGCAAGTGGAGAGACGTTCGTTCATGTAGCACAAAGGGAACGGGTTTCCGGAGACACTTTTTCTATGCTTTCTCAGTCTGTTTCCTAGTGCCGGTTTGAAGTTCCTGCAGTTTTCACTGTCAAACCGAGTTGGAGCTAGTACCTCCCAATATATATGTATGGAATTGAGTTGGCAACTGAAAAGAAACTTTGTGTTCCCAAAAAGCTAGGTGAAGGACGGCTTTCACACACACTTATCTCTCAGAACTGAGCAAGTGGAGAGACGTTCGTTCATCTAGCACCAAGGGAACGGGTTGCAGGAGACACTTTTTCTCTGCTTTCTCAGTCTGTTTCCTAGTGCCGGTTTGAAGTTCCTGCAGTTTTCACTGTAAATCCTAGTTGGAGCTAGTACCTCCCCATATATATGTATGGAATGGAGTTTGCAACTGAAAAGAATCTTTGTGTTCCCAACAAGCTAGGTGAAGGACGGCTTTCACACACACTTATCTCTCAGAACTGAGCAAGTGGAGAGACGTTCGTTCATGTAGCACAAAGGGAACGGGTCTCCGGAGACACTTTTTCTCTGCTTTCTCAGTCTGTTTCCTAGTGCCGGTTTGAAGTTCCTGCAGTTTTCACTGTAAAACCGAGTTGGAGCTTCTACCTCCCCATATATATGTATGGAATGGAGTTTGCAACTGAAAAGAAACTTTGTGTTCCCAACAAGCTAGGTGAAGGACGGCTTTCACACACACTTATCTCTCAGAACTGAGCAAGTGGAGAGACGTTCGTTCATCTAGCACCAAGGGAAAGGGTTGCAGTGGACACATTTTCTCTGCTTTCTCAGTCTGTTTCCTAGTGCCGGTTTGAATTTCCTGCAGTTTTCACTGTAAAACCGAGTTGGAGCTTCTACCTCCCCATATATATGTATGGAATGGAGTTTGCAACTGAAAAGAAACTTTGTGTTCCCAACAAGCTAGGTGAAGGACGGCTTTCACACACACTTATCTCTCAGAACTGAGCAAGTGGAGAGACGTTCGTTCATCTAGCACCAAGGGAACGGGTTGCAGGAGACACTTTTTCTCTGCTTTCTCAGTCTGTTTCCTTGTGCCGGTTTGAAGTTCCTGCAGTTTTCACTGTCAAACCGAGTTGGAGCTAGTACCTCCCCATATATATGTATGGAATGGAGTTTGCAACTGAAAAGAAACTTTGTGTTCCCAACAAGCTAGGTGAAGGACGGCTTTCACACACACTTATCTCTCAGAACTGAGCAAGTGGAGAGACGTTCGTTCATCTAGCACCAAGGGAACGGGTTGCAGGAGACACTTTTTCTCTGCTTTCTCAGTCTGTTTCCTTGTGCCGGTTTGAAGTTCCTGCAGTTTTCACTGTCAAACCGAGTTGGAGCTAGTACCTCCCCATATATATGTATGGAATGGAGTTTGCAACTGAAAAGAAACTTTGTGTTCCCAACAAGCTAGGTGAAGGACGGCTTTCACACACACTTATCTCTCAGAACTGAGCAAGTGGAGAGACGTTCGTTCATCTAGCACCAAGGGAACGGGTTGCAGGAGACACTTTTTCTCTGCTTTCTCAGTCTGTTTCCTTGTGCCGGTTTGAAGTTCCTGCAGTTTTCACTGTCAAACCGAGTTGGAGCTAGTACCTCCCCATATATATGTATGGAATGGAGTTTGCAACTGAAAAGAAACTTTGTGTTCCCAACAAGCTAGGTGAAGGACGGCTTTCACACGCACATATCTCTCAGAAATGAGCAAGTGGAGAGACGTTCGTTCATCTAGCACCAAAGGAACGGGTTGCAGGAGACACTTTTTCTCTGCTTCCTCAGTCTGTTTCCTAGTGTCGGTTTGAAGTTCCTGCAGTTTTCACTGTAAAACCGAGTTGGAGCTTGTACCTCCCCATATATATGTATGGAATGGAGTTTGCAACTGAAAAGAAACTTTGTGTTCCCAACAAGCTAGGTGAAGGACGGCTTTCACACACACTTATCTCTCAGAACTGAGCAAGTGGAGAGACGTTCGTTCATCTAGCACCGAGGGAACGGGTTGCAGGGGACACTTTTTCTCTGCTTTCTCAGTCTGTTTCCTAGTGCCGGTTTGAAGTTCCTGCAGTTTTCACTGTAAAACCGAGTTGGAGCTAGTATCTCCCCATATATATGTATGGAATGGAGTTTGCAACTGAAAAGAAACTTTGTGTTCCCAACAAGCTAGGTGAAGGACGGCTTTCACACACACTTATCTCTCAGAACTGAGCAAGTGGAGAGACGTTTGTTCATCTAGCAACAAGTGAACGGGTTGCAGGAGACACTTTTTCTCTGCTTTCTCTGTCTGTTTCCTAGTGCCGGTTTGAAGTTCCTGCAGTTTTCACTGTCAAACCGAGTTGGAGCTAGTACCTCCCCATATATATGTATGGAATGGAGTTTGCAACTGAAAAGAAACTTTGTGTTCCCAACAAGCTAGGTGAAGGACGGCTTTCACACACACTTAGCTCTCAGAACTGAGCAAGTGGAGAGACGTTCGTTCATCTAGCACCAAGGGAACGGGTTGCAGGAGACACTTTTTCTCTGCTTTCTCAGTCTGTTTCCTAGTGCCGGTTTGAAGTTCCTGCAGTTTTCACTGTCAAACCGAGTTGGAGCTAGTACCTCCCCATATATATGTATGGAATGGAGTTTGCAACTGAAAAGAAACTTTGTGTTCCCAACAAGCTAGGTGAATGACGGCTTTCACACACACTTATCTCTCAGAACTGAGCAAGTGGAGAGACGTTCGTTCATCTAGCACCAAGGGAACGGGTTGCAGGAGACACTTTTTCTCTGCTTTCTCAGTCTGTTTCCTAGTGCCGGTTTGAAGTTCCTGCAGTTTTCACTGTCAAACCGAGTTGGAGCTAGTACCTCCCCATATATATGTATGGAATGGAGTTTGCAACTGAAAAGAAACTTTGTGTTCCCAACAAGCTAGGTGAATGACGGCTTTCACACACACTTATCTCTCAGAACTGAGCAAGTGGAGAGACGTACGTTCATCTAGCACCAAGGGAACGGGTTGCAGGAGACACTTTTTCTCTGCTTTCTCAGTCTGTTTCCTAGTGCCGGTTTGAAGTTCCTGCAGTTTTCACTGTCAAACCGAGTTGGAGCTAGTACCTCCCCATATATATGTATGGAATGGAGTTTGCAACTGAAAAGAAACTTCGTGTTCCCAACAAGCAAGTTGAAGGACGGCTTTCACACACACTTATCTCTCAGAACAGAGCAAGTGGAGAGTCGTTCGTTCATCTAGCACCAAGGGAACGGGTTGCAGGAGACACTTTTTCTCTGCTTTCTCTGTGTGTTTCCTAGTGCCGGTTTGAAGTTCCTGCAGTTTTCACTGTAAAGCCGAGTTGGAGATTCTACCTCCCCATATATATATATATGGAATGGAGTTTGCAATTGAAAAGAAACTTTGTGTTCCCAACAAGCTAGGTGAAGGACGGCTTTCACACACACTTATCTCTCAGAACAGAGCAAGTGGAGAGACGTTCGTTCATCTAGCACCAAGGGAACGGGTTGCAGGAAACACTTTTTCTCTGCTTTCTCAGTCTGTTTCCTAGTGCCGGTTTGAAGTTCCTGCAGTTTTCACTGTCAAACCGAGTTGGAGCTAGTACCTCCCCATATATATGTATGGAATGGAGTTTGCAACTGAAAAGAAACTTTGTGTTCCCAACAAGCTAGGTGAAGGACGGCTTTCACACACACTTATCTCTCAGAACTGAGCAAGTGGAGAGACGTTCGTTCATCTAGCACCAAGGGAACGGGTTGCAGGAGACACTTTTTCTCTGCTTTCTCAGTCTGTTTCCTAGTGCCGGTTTGAAGTTCCTGCAGTTTTCACTGTAAAACCGAGTTGGAGCTAGTACCTCCCCATATATATGTATGGAATGTAGTTTGCAACTGAAAAGAATCTTTGTGTTCCCAACAAGCTAGGTGAAGGACGGCTTTCACACACACTTATCTCTCAGAACTGAGCAAGTGGAGAGACGTTCGTTCATGTAGCACAAAGGGAACGGGTTTCAGGAGACACTTTTTCTCTGCTTTCTCAGTCTGTTTCCTAGTGCCGGTTTGAAGTTCCTGCAGTTTTCACTGTCAAACCGAGTTGGAGCTAGTACCTCCCCATATATATGTATGGAATGGAGTTTGCAACTGAAAAGAAACTTTGTGTTCCCAACAAGCTAGGTGAAGGACGGCTTTCACACACACTTATCTCTCAGAACTGAGCAAGTGGAGAGACGTTCGTTCATCTAGCACCAAGGGAACGGGTTGCAGGAGACACTTTTTCTCTGCTTTCTCAGTCTGTTTCCTAGTGCCGGTTTGAAGTTCCTGCAGTTTTCACTGTAAAACCGAGTTGGAGCTTCTACCTCCCCATATATATGTATGGAATGGAGTTTGCAACTGAAAAGAAACTTTGTGTTCCCAACAAGCTAGGTGAAGGACGGCTTTCACACACACTTATCTCTCAGAACTGAGCAAGTGGAGAGACGTTCGTTCATCTAGCACCAAGGGAACGGGTTGCAGGAGACACTTTTTCTCTGCTTTCTCAGTCTGTTTCCTAGTGCCGGTTTGAAGTTCCTGCAGTTTTCACTGTAAAACCGAGTTGGAGCTTGTAACTCCCCATATATATGTATGGAATGGAGTTTGCAACTGAAAAGAAACTTTGTGTTCCCAACAAGCTAGGTGAAGGACGGCTTTCACACACACTTATCTCTCAGAACTGAGCAAGTGGAGAGACGTTCGTTCATCTAGCACCAAGGGAACGGGTTGCAGGGGACACTTTTCTCTGCTTTCTCATTCTGTTTCCTAGTGCCGGTTTGAAGTTCCTGCAGTTTTCACTGTAAAACCGAGTTGGAGATTCTACCTCCCCATATATATGTATGGAATGGAGTTTGCAACTGAAAAGAATCTTTGTGTTCCCAACAAGCTAGGTGAAGGACGGCTTTCACACGCACTTATCTCTCAGAACTGAGCAAGTGGAGAGACGTTCGTTCATGTAGCACAAAGGGAACGGGTTTCCGGAGACACTTTTTCTATGCTTTCTCAGTCTGTTTCCTAGTGCCGGTTTGAAGTTCCTGCAGTTTTCACTGTCAAACCGAGTTGGAGCTAGTACCTCCCAATATATATGTATGGAATTGAGTTGGCAACTGAAAAGAAACTTTGTGTTCCCAAAAAGCTAGGTGAAGGACGGCTTTCACACACACTTATCTCTCAGAACTGAGCAAGTGGAGAGACGTTCGTTCATCTAGCACCAAGGGAACGGGTTGCAGGAGACACTTTTTCTCTGCTTTCTCAGTCTGTTTCCTAGTGCCGGTTTGAAGTTCCTGCAGTTTTCACTGTAAATCCTAGTTGGAGCCTGTACCTCCCCATATATATGTATGGAATGGAGTTTGCAACTGAAAAGAATCTTTGTGTTCCCAACAAGCTAGGTGAAGGACGGCTTTCACACACACTTATCTCTCAGAACTGAGCAAGTGGAGAGACGTTCGTTCATGTAGCACAAAGGGAACGGGTCTCCGGAGACACTTTTTCTCTGCTTTCTCAGTCTGTTTCCTAGTGCCGGTTTGAAGTTCCTGCAGTTTTCACTGTAAAACCGAGTTGGAGCTTCTACCTCCCCATATATATGTATGGAATGGAGTTTGCAACTGAAAAGAAACTTTGTGTTCCCAACAAGCTAGGTGAAGGACGGCTTTCACACACACTTATCTCTCAGAACTGAGCAAGTGGAGAGACGTTCGTTCATCTAGCACCAAGGGAAAGGGTTGCAGTGGACACATTTTCTCTGCTTTCTCAGTCTGTTTCCTAGTGCCGGTTTGAATTTCCTGCAGTTTTCACTGTAAAACCGAGTTGGAGCTTCTACCTCCCCATATATATGTATGGAATGGAGTTTGCAACTGAAAAGAAACTTTGTGTTCCCAACAAGCTAGGTGAAGGACGGCTTTCACACACACTTATCTCTCAGAACTGAGCAAGTGGAGAGACGTTCGTTCATCTAGCACCAAGGGAACGGGTTGCAGGAGACACTTTTTCTCTGCTTTCTCAGTCTGTTTCCTAGTGCCGGTTTGAAGTTCCTGCAGTTTTCACTGTCAAACCGAGTTGGAGCTAGTACCTCCCCATATATATGTATGGAATGGAGTTTGCAACTGAAAAGCAACTTTGTGTTCCCAACAAGCTAGGTGAAGGACGGCTTTCACACGCACATATCTCTCAGAAATGAGCAAGTGGAGAGACGTTCGTTCATCTAGCACCAAGGGAACGGGTTGCAGGAGACACTTTTTCTCTGCTTTCTCAGTCTGTTTCCTTGTGCCGGTTTGAAGTTCCTGCAGTTTTCACTGTCAAACCGAGTTGGAGCTAGTACCTCCCCATATATATGTATGGAATGGAGTTTGCAACTGAAAAGAAACTTTGTGTTCCCAACAAGCTAGGTGAAGGACGGCTTTCACACGCACATATCTCTCAGAAATGAGCAAGTGGAGAGACGTTCGTTCATCTAGCACCAAAGGAACGGGTTGCAGGAGACACTTTATCTCTGCTTCCTCAGTCTGTTTCCTAGTGTCGGTTTGAAGTTCCTGCAGTTTTCACTGTAAAACCGAGTTGGAGCTTGTACCTCCCCATATATATGTATGGAATGGAGTTTGCAACTGAAAAGAAACTTTGTGTTCCCAACAAGCTAGGTGAAGGACGGCTTTCACACACACTTATCTCTCAGAACTGAGCAAGTGGAGAGACGTTCGTTCATCTAGCACCGAGGGAACGGGTTGCAGGGGACACTTTTTCTCTGCTTTCTCAGTCTGTTTCCTAGTGCCGGTTTGAAGTTCCTGCAGTTTTCACTGTAAAACCGAGTTGGAGATTCTACCTCCCCATATATATGTATGGAATGGAGTTTGCAACTGAAAAGAAACTTTGTGTTCCCAACAAGCTAGGTGAAGGACGGATTTCACACACACTTATCTCTCAGAACAGAGCAAGTGGAGAGACGTTCGTTCATCTAGCACCAAGGGAACGTGTTGCAGGAGACACTTTTTCTCTGCTTTCTCAGTCTGTTTCCTAGTGCCGGTTTGAAGTTCCTGCAGTTTTCACTGTCAAACCGAGTTGGAGCTAGTACCACCCCATATATATGTATGGAATGGAGTTTGCAACTGAAAAGAAACTTTGTGTTCCCAAAAAGCTAGGTGAAGGACGGCTTTCACACACACTTATCTCTCAGAACTGAGCAAGTGGAGAGACGTTCGTTCATCTAGCACCAAGGGAACGGGTTGCAGGAGACACTTATTCTCTGCTTTCTCAGTCTGTTTCCTAGTGCCGGTTTGAAGTTCCTGCAGTTTTCACTGTAAAACCGAGTTGGTGCTAGTACCTCCCCATATATATGTATGGAATGGAGTTTGCAACTGAAAAGAAACTTTGTGTTCCCAACAAGCTAGGTGAAGGACGGCTTTCACACACACTTATCTCTCAGAACTGAGCAAGTGGAGAGACGTTCGTTCATCTAGCACCAAGGGAACCGGTTGCAGGGGACACTTTTTCTCTGCTTTCTCAGTCTGTTTCCTAGTGCCGGTTTGAAGTTCCTGCAGTTTTCACTGTCAAACCGAGTTGGAGCTAGTACCTCCCCATATATATGTATGGAATGGAGTTTGTAACTGAAAAGAAACTTTGTGTTCCCAACAAGCTAGGTGAAGGACGGCTTTCACACACACTTATCTCTCAGAACAGAGCAAGTGGAGAGACGTTCGTTCATCTAGCACCAAGGGAACGGGTTGCAGGAGACACTTATTCTCTGCTTTCTCAGTCTGTTTCCTAGTGCCGGTTTGAAGTTCCTGCAGTTTTCACTGTAAAACCGAGTTGGTGCTAGTACCTCCCCATATATATGTATGGAATGGAGTTTGCAACTGAAAAGAAACTTTGTGTTCCCAACAAGCTAGGTGAAGGACGGCTTTCACACACACTTATCTCTCAGAACTGAGCAAGTGGAGAGACGTTCGTTCATCTAGCACCAAGGGAACCGGTTGCAGGGGACACTTTTTCTCTGCTTTCTCAGTCTGTTTCCTAGTGCCGGTTTGAAGTTCCTGCAGTTTTCACTGTAAAACCGAGTTGGAGATTCTACCTCCCCATATATATGTATGGAATGGAGTTTGTAACTGAAAAGAAACTTTGTGTTCCCAACAAGCTAGGTGAAGGACGGCTTTCACACACACTTATCTCTCAGAACAGAGCAAGTGGAGAGACGTTCGTTCATCTAGCACCAAGGGAACAGGTTGCAGGAAACACTTTTTCTCTGCTTTCTCAGTCTGTTTCCTAGTGCCGGTTTGAAGTTCCTGCAGTTTTCACTGTAAAACCGAGTTGGAGCTAGTACCTCCCCATATATATGTATGGAATGGAGTTTGCAACTGAAAAGGATCTTTGTGTTCCCAACAAGCTAGGTGAAGGACGGCTTTCACACACACTTATCTCTCAGAACTGAGCAAGTGGAGAGACGTTCGTTCATGTAGCACAAAGGGAACGGGTTTCCGGAGACACTTTTTCTCTGCTTTCTCAGTCTGTTTCCTAGTGCCGGTTTGAAGTTCCTGCAGTTTTCACTGTCAAACCGAGTTGGAGCTAGTACCTCCCAATATATATGTATGGAATTGAGTTGGCAACTGAAAAGAAACTTTGTGTTCCCAAAAAGCTAGGTGAAGGACGGCTTTCACACACACTTATCTCTCAGAACTGAGCAAGTGGAGAGACGTTCGTTCATCTAGCACCAAGGGAACGGGTTGCAGGAGACACTTTTTCTCTGCTTTCTCAGTCTGTTTCCTAGTGCCGGTTTGAAGTTCCTGCAGTTTTCACTGTAAATCCTAGTTGGAGCTAGTACCTCCCCATATATATGTATGGAATGGAGTTTGCAACTGAAAAGAATCTTTGTGTTCCCAACAAGCTAGGTGAAGGACGGCTTTCACACACACTTATCTCTCAGAACTGAGCAAGTGGAGAGACGTTCGTTCATGTAGCACAAAGGGAACGGGTTTCCGGAGACACTTTTTCTCTGCTTTCTCAGTCTGTTTCCTAGTGCCGGTTTGAAGTTCCTGCAGTTTTCACTGTAAAACCGAGTTGGAGCTTCTACCTCCCCATATATATGTATGGAATGGAGTTTGCAACTGAAAAGAAACTTTGTGTTCCCAACAAGCTAGGTGAAGGACGGCTTTCACACACACTTATCTCTCAGAACTGAGCAAGTGGAGAGACGTTCGTTCATCTAGCACCAAGGGAAAGGGTTGCAGGGGACACATTTTCTCTGCTTTCTCAGTCTGTTTCCTAGTGCCGGTTTGAATTTCCTGCAGTTTTCACTGTAAAACCGAGTTGGAGCTTCTACCTCCCCATATATATGTATGGAATGGAGTTTGCAACTGAAAAGAAACTTTGTTTTCCCAACAAGCTAGGTGAAGTACGGCTTTCACACACACTTATCTCTCAGAACTGAGCAAGTGGAGAGACGTTCGTTCATCTAGCACCAAGGGAACGGGTTGCAGGAGACACTTTTTCTCTGCTTTCTCAGTCTGTTTCCTAGTGCCGGTTTGAAGTTCCTGCAGTTTTCACTGTCAAACCGAGTTGGAGCTAGTATCTCCCCATATATATGTATGGAATGGAGTTTGCAACTGAAAAGAAACTTTGTGTTCCCAACAAGCTAGGTGAAGGACGGCTTTCACACACACTTATCTCTCAGAACTGAGCAAGTGGAGAGACGTTCGTTCATCTAGCAACAAGGGAACGGGTTGCAGGAGACACTTTTTCTCTGATTTCTCAGTCTGTTTCCTAGTGCCGGTTTGAAGTTCCTGCAGTTTTCACTGTCAAACCGAGTTGGAGCTAGTACCTCCCCATATATATGTATGGAATGGAGTTTGCAACTGAAAAGAAACTTTGTGTTCCCAACAAGCTAGGTGAAGGACGGCTTTCACACACACTTATCTCTCAGAACAGAGCAAGTGGAGAGACGTTCGTTCATCTAGCACCAAGGGAACGGGTTGCAGGAGACACTTTTTCTCTGCTTTCTCAGTCTGTTTCCTAGTGCCGGTTTGAAGTTCCTGCAGTTTTCACTGTCAAACCGAGTTGGAGCTAGTACCTCCCCATATATATGTATGGAATGGAGTTTGCAACTGAAAAGCAACTTTGTGTTCCCAACAAGCTAGGTGAAGGACGGCTTTCACACACACATATCTCTCAGAAATGAGCAAGTGGAGAGACGTTCGTTCATCTAGCACCAAGGGAACGGGTTGCAGGAGACACTTATTCTCTGCTTTCTCAGTCTGTTTCCTAGTGTCGGTTTGAAGTTCCTGCAGTTTTCACTGTAAAACCGAGTTGGAGCTTGTACCTCCCCATATATATGTATGGAATGGAGTTTGCAACTGAAAAGAAACTTTGTGTTCCCAACAAGCTAGGTGAAGGACGGCTTTCACACACACTTATCTCTCAGAACTGAGCAAGTGGAGAGACGTTCGTTCATCTAGCACCAAGGGAACGGGTTTCAGGAGACACTTTTTCTCTGCTTTCTCAGTCTGTTTCCTAGTGCCGGTTTGAAGTTCCTGCAGTTTTCACTGTAAAACCGAGTTGGAGATTCTACCTCCCCATATATATGTATGGAATGGAGTTTGCAACTGAAAAGAAACTTTGTGTTCCCAACAAGCTAGGTGAAGGACGGCTTTCACACACACTTATCTCTCAGAACAGAGCAAGTGGAGAGACGTTCGTTCATCTAGCACCAAGGGAACGGGTTGCAGGAGACACTTTTTCTCTGCTTTCTCAGTCTGTTTCCTAGTGCCGGTTTGAAGTTCCTGCAGTTTTCACTGTCAAACCGAGTTGGACCTAGTACCTCCCCATATATATGTATGGAATGGAGTTTGCAACTGAAAAGAAACTTTGTGTTCCCAAAAAGCTAGGTGAAGGACGGCTTTCACACACACTTATCTCTCAGAACTGAGCAAGTGGAGAGACGTTCGTTCATCTAGCACCAAGGGAACGGGTTGCAGGAGACACTTTTTCTCTGCTTTCTCAGTCTGTTTCCTAGTGCCGGTTTGAAGTTCCTGCAGTTTTCACTGTAAAACCGAGTTGGTGCTAGTACCTCCCCATATATATGTATGGAATGGAGTTTGCAACTGAAAAGAATCTTTGTGTTCCCAACAAGCTAGGTGAAGGACGGCTTTCACACACACTTATCTCTCAGAACTGAGCAAGTGGAGAGACGTTCGTTCATGTAGCACAAAGGGAACGGGTTTCCGGAGACACTTTTTCTCTGCTTTCTCAGTCTGTTTCCTAGTGCCGGTTTGAAGTTCCTGCAGTTTTCACTGTAAAACCGAGTTGGAGCTTCTACCTCCCCATATATATGTATGGAATGGAGTTTGCAACTGAAAAGAAACTTTGTGTTCCCAACAAGCTAGGTGAAGGACGGCTTTCACACACACTTATCTCTCAGAACTGAGCAAGTGGAGAGACGTTCGTTCATCTAGCACCAAGGGAAAGGGTTGCAGGGGACACATTTTCTCTGCTTTCTCAGTCTGTTTCCTAGTGCCGGTTTGAATTTCCTGCAGTTTTCACTGTAAAACCGAGTTGGAGCTTCTACCTCCCCATATATATGTATGGAATGGAGTTTGCAACTGAAAAGAAACTTTGTTTTCCCAACAAGCTAGGTGAAGTACGGCTTTCACACACACTTATCTCTCAGAACTGAGCAAGTGGAGAGACGTTCGTTCATCTAGCACCAAGGGAACGGGTTGCAGGAGACACTTTTTCTCTGCTTTCTCAGTCTGTTTCCTAGTGCCGGTTTGAAGTTCCTGCAGTTTTCACTGTCAAACCGAGTTGGAGCTAGTATCTCCCCATATATATGTATGGAATGGAGTTTGCAACTGAAAAGAAACTTTGTGTTCCCAACAAGCTAGGTGAAGGACGGCTTTCACACACACTTATCTCTCAGAACTGAGCAAGTGGAGAGACGTTCGTTCATCTAGCAACAAGGGAACGGGTTGCAGGAGACACTTTTTCTCTGATTTCTCAGTCTGTTTCCTAGTGCCGGTTTGAAGTTCCTGCAGTTTTCACTGTCAAACCGAGTTGGAGCTAGTACCTCCCCATATATATGTATGGAATGGAGTTTGCAACTGAAAAGAAACTTTGTGTTCCCAACAAGCTAGGTGAAGGACGGCTTTCACACACACATATCTCTCAGAAATGAGCAAGTGGAGAGACGTTCGTTCATCTAGCACCAAGGGAACGGGTTGCAGGAGACACTTATTCTCTGCTTTCTCAGTCTGTTTCCTAGTGTCGGTTTGAAGTTCCTGCAGTTTTCACTGTAAAACCGAGTTGGAGCTTGTACCTCCCCATATATATGTATGGAATGGAGTTTGCAACTGAAAAGAAACTTTGTGTTCCCAACAAGCTAGGTGAAGGACGGCTTTCACACACACTTATCTCTCAGAACTGAGCAAGTGGAGAGACGTTCGTTCATCTAGCACCAAGGGAACGGGTTGCAGGGGACACTTTTTCTCTGCTTTCTCAGTCTGTTTCCTAGTGCCGGTTTGAAGTTCCTGCAGTTTTCACTGTAAAACCGAGTTGGAGATTCTACCTCCCCATATATATGTATGGAATGGAGTTTGCAACTGAAAAGAAACTTTGTGTTCCCAACAAGCTAGGTGAAGGACGGCTTTCACACACACTTATCTCTCAGAACAGAGCAAGTGGAGAGACGTTCGTTCATCTAGCACCAAGGGAACGGGTTGCAGGAGACACTTTTTCTCTGCTTTCTCAGTCTGTTTCCTAGTGCCGGTTTGAAGTTCCTGCAGTTTTCACTGTCAAACCGAGTTGGACCTAGTACCTCCCCATATATATGTATGGAATGGAGTTTGCAACTGAAAAGAAACTTTGTGTTCCCAAAAAGCTAGGTGAAGGACGGCTTTCACACACACTTATCTCTCAGAACTGAGCAAGTGGAGAGACGTTCGTTCATCTAGCACCAAGGGAACGGGTTGCAGGAGACACTTTTTCTCTGCTTTCTCAGTCTGTTTCCTAGTGCCGGTTTGAAGTTCCTGCAGTTTTCACTGTAAAACCGAGTTGGTGCTAGTACCTCCCCATATATATGTATGGAATGGAGTTTGCAACTGAAAAGAAACTTTGTGTTCCCAACAAGCTAGCTGAAGGACGGCATTCACACACACTTATCTCTCAGAACTGAGCAAGTGGAGAGACGTTCGTTCATGTAGCACAAAGGGAACGGGTTTCCGGAGACACTTTTTCTCTGCTTTCTCAGTCTGTTTCCTAGTGCCGGTTTGAAGTTCCTGCAGTTTTCACTGTCAAACCGAGTTGGAGCTAGTACCTCCCAATATATATGTATGGAATTGAGTTGGCAACTGAAAAGAAACTTTGTGTTCCCAAAAAGCTAGGTGAAGGACGGCTTTCACACACACTTATCTCTCAGAACTGAGCAAGTGGAGAGACGTTCTTTCATGTAGCACCAAGGGAACGGGTTGCAGGAGACACTTTTTCACTGTTTTCTCAGTCTGTTTCCTAGTGCTGGTTTGAAGTTCCTTCAGTTTTCACTGTAAAACCGAGTTGGAGCTTCTACCTCCCCATATATATGTATGGAATGGAGTTTGCAACTGAAAAGAAACTCTGTGTTCCCAACAAGATAGGTGAAGGACGGCTTTCACACACACTTATCTCTCAGAACAGAGCAAGTGGAGAGACGTTCGTTCATCTAGCACCAAGGAAACGGGTTGCAGGAGACACTTTTTCTCTGCTTTCTCAGTCTGTTTCCTAGTGCCGGTTTGAAGTTCCTGCAGTTTTCACTGTCAAACCGAGTTGGAGCTAGTACCTCCCCATATATATGTATGGAATGGAGTTTGCAACTGAAAAGAAACTTTGTGTTCCCAACAAGCTAGGTGAAGGACGGCTTTCACACGCACATATCTCTCAGAAATGAGCAAGTGGAGAGACGTTCGTTCATCTAGCACCAAGGGAACGGGTTGCAGGAGACACTTTTTCTCTGCTTTCTCAGTCTGTTTCCTAGTGCCGGTTTGAAGTTCCTGCAGTTTTCACTGTCAAACCGAGTTGGAGCTAGTACCTCCCCATATATATGTATGGAATGGAGTTTGCAACTGAAAAGAAACTTTGTGTTCCCAACAAGCTAGGTGAAGGACGGCTTTCACACGCACATATCTCTCAGAAATGAGCAAGTGGAGAGACGTTCGTTCATCTAGCACCAAAGGAACGGGTTGCAGGAGACACTTTTTCTCTGCTTCCTCAGTCTGTTTCCTAGTGTCGGTTTGAAGTTCCTGCAGTTTTCACTGTAAAACCGAGTTGGAGCTTGTACCTCCCCATATATATGTATGGAATGGAGTTTGCAACTGAAAAGAAACTTTGTGTTCCCAACAAGCTAGGTGAAGGACGGCTTTCACACACACTTATCTCTCAGAACTGAGCAAGTGGAGAGACTTTCGTTCATCTAGCACCAAGGGAACGGGTTGCAGGGGACACTTTTTCTCTGCTTTCTCAGTCTGTTTCCTAGTGCCGGTTTGAAGTTCCTGCAGTTTTCACTGTAAAACCGAGTTGGAGATTCTACCTCCCCATATATATGTATGGAATGGAGTTTGCAACTGAAAAGAAACTTTGTGTTCCCAACAAGCTAGGTGAAGGACGGCTTTCACACACACTTATCTCTCAGAACAGAGCAAGTGGAGAGACGTTCGTTCATCTAGCACCAAGGGAACGGGTTGCAGGAGACACTTTTTCTCTGCTTTCTCAGTCTGTTTCCTAGTGCCGGTTTGAAGTTCCTGCAGTTTTCACTGTCAAACCGAGTTGGAGCTAGTACCTCCCCATATATATGTATGGAATGGAGTTTGCAACTGAAAAGCAACTTTGTGTTCCCAACAAGCTAGGTGAAGTACGGCTTTCACACACACATATCTCTCAGAAATGAGCAAGTGGAGAGACGTTCGTTCATCTAGCACCAAGGGAACGGGTTGCAGGAGACACTTATTCTCTGCTTTCTCAGTCTGTTTCCTAGTGTCGGTTTGAAGTTCCTGCAGTTTTCACTGTAAAACCGAGTTGGAGCTTGTACCTCCCCATATATATGTATGGAATGGAGTTTGCAACTGAAAAGAAACTTTGTGTTCCCAACAAGCTAGGTGAAGGACGGCTTTCACACACACTTATCTCTCAGAACTGAGCAAGTGGAGAGACGTTCGTTCATCTAGCACCAAGGGAACGGGTTGCAGGGGACACTTTTTCTCTGCTTTCTCAGTCTGTTTCCTAGTGCCGGTTTGAAGTTCCTGCAGTTTTCACTGTAAAACCGAGTTGGAGATTCTACCTCCCCATATATATGTATGGAATGGAGTTTGCAACTGAAAAGAAACTTTGTGTTCCCAACAAGCTAGGTGAAGGACGGCTTTCACACACACTTATCTCTCAGAACAGAGCAAGTGGAGAGACGTTCGTTCATCTAGCACCAAGGGAACGGGTTGCAGGAGACACTTTTTCTCTGCTTTCTCAGTCTGTTTCCTAGTGCCGGTTTGAAGTTCCTGCAGTTTTCACTGTCAAACCGAGTTGGACCTAGTACCTCCCCATATATATGTATGGAATGGAGTTTGCAACTGAAAAGAAACTTTGTGTTCCCAAAAAGCTAGGTGAAGGACGGCTTTCACACACACTTATCTCTCAGAACTGAGCAAGTGGAGAGACGTTCGTTCATCTAGCACCAAGGGAACGGGTTGCAGGAGACACTTTTTCTCTGCTTTCTCAGTCTGTTTCCTAGTGCCGGTTTGAAGTTCCTGCAGTTTTCACTGTAAAACCGAGTTGGTGCTAGTACCTCCCCATATATATGTATGGAATGGAGTTTGCAACTGAAAAGAAACTTTGTGTTCCCAACAAGCTAGCTGAAGGACGGCATTCACACACACTTATCTCTCAGAACTGAGCAAGTGGAGAGACGTTCGTTCATGTAGCACAAAGGGAACGGGTTTCCGGAGACACTTTTTCTCTGCTTTCTCAGTCTGTTTCCTAGTGCCGGTTTGAAGTTCCTGCAGTTTTCACTGTCAAACCGAGTTGGAGCTAGTACCTCCCAATATATATGTATGGAATTGAGTTGGCAACTGAAAAGAAACTTTGTGTTCCCAAAAAGCTAGGTGAAGGACGGCTTTCACACACACTTATCTCTCAGAACTGAGCAAGTGGAGAGACGTTCTTTCATGTAGCACCAAGGGAACGGGTTGCAGGAGACACTTTTTCACTGTTTTCTCAGTCTGTTTCCTAGTGCTGGTTTGAAGTTCCTTCAGTTTTCACTGTAAAACCGAGTTGGAGCTTCTACCTCCCCATATATATGTATGGAATGGAGTTTGCAACTGAAAAGAAACTCTGTGTTCCCAACAAGATAGGTGAAGGACGGCTTTCACACACACTTATCTCTCAGAACAGAGCAAGTGGAGAGACGTTCGTTCATCTAGCACCAAGGAAACGGGTTGCAGGAGACACTTTTTCTCTGCTTTCTCAGTCTGTTTCCTAGTGCCGGTTTGAAGTTCCTGCAGTTTTCACTGTCAAACCGAGTTGGAGCTAGTACCTCCCCATATATATGTATGGAATGGAGTTTGCAACTGAAAAGAAACTTTGTGTTCCCAACAAGCTAGGTGAAGGACGGCTTTCACACGCACATATCTCTCAGAAATGAGCAAGTGGAGAGACGTTCGTTCATCTAGCACCAAGGGAACGGGTTGCAGGAGACACTTTTTCTCTGCTTTCTCAGTCTGTTTCCTAGTGCCGGTTTGAAGTTCCTGCAGTTTTCACTGTCAAACCGAGTTGGAGCTAGTACCTCCCCATATATATGTATGGAATGGAGTTTGCAACTGAAAAGAAACTTTGTGTTCCCAACAAGCTAGGTGAAGGACGGCTTTCACACGCACATATCTCTCAGAAATGAGCAAGTGGAGAGACGTTCGTTCATCTAGCACCAAAGGAACGGGTTGCAGGAGACACTTTTTCTCTGCTTCCTCAGTCTGTTTCCTAGTGTCGGTTTGAAGTTCCTGCAGTTTTCACTGTAAAACCGAGTTGGAGCTTGTACCTCCCCATATATATGTATGGAATGGAG
The DNA here is from genome assembly GCF_036321535.1 of Camelus dromedarius. Taxonomy (NCBI): domain Eukaryota; kingdom Metazoa; phylum Chordata; class Mammalia; order Artiodactyla; family Camelidae; genus Camelus; species Camelus dromedarius. The sequence continues at coordinate 69,638 of NW_026989736.1, forward strand.
TTTGCAACTGAAAAGAAACTTTGTGTTCCCAACAAGCTAGGTGAAGGACGGCTTTCACACACACTTATCTCTCAGAACTGAGCAAGTGGAGAGACTTTCGTTCATCTAGCACCAAGGGAACGGGTTGCAGGGGACACTTTTTCTCTGCTTTCTCAGTCTGTTTCCTAGTGCCGGTTTGAAGTTCCTGCAGTTTTCACTGTAAAACCGAGTTGGAGATTCTACCTCCCCATATATATGTATGGAATGGAGTTTGCAACTGAAAAGAAACTTTGTGTTCCCAACAAGCTAGGTGAAGGACGGCTTTCACACACACTTATCTCTCAGAACAGAGCAAGTGGAGAGACGTTCATTCATCTAGCACCAAGGGAACGGGTTGCAGGAGACACTTTTTCTCTGCTTTCTCAGTCTGTTTCCTAGTGCCGGTTTGAAGTTCCTGCAGTTTTCACTGTCAAACCGAGTTGGAGCTAGTACCTCCCCATATATATGTATGGAATGGAGTTTGCAACTGAAAAGAACCTTTGTGTTCCCAAAAAGCTAGGTGAAGGACGGCTTCCACACACACTTATCTCTCAGAACTGAGCAAGTGGAGAGACGTTCGTTCATCTAGCACCAAGGGAACGGGTTGCAGGAGACACTTTTTCTCTGCTTTCTCAGTCTGTTTCCTAGTGCCGGTTTGAAGTTCCTGCAGTTTTCACTGTAAAACCGAGTTGGTGCTAGTACCTCCCCATATATATGTATGGAATGGAGTTTGCAACTGAAAAGAATCTTTGTGTTCCCAAGAAGCTAGCTGAAGGACGGCATTCACACACACTTATCTCTCAGAACTGAGCAAGTGGAGAGACGTTCGTTCATGTAGCACAAAGGGAACGGGTTTCCGGAGACACTTTTTCTCTGCTTTCTCAGTCTGTTTCCTAGTGCCGGTTTGAAGTTCCTGCAGTTTTCACTGTCAAACCGAGTTGGAGCTAGTACCTCCCAATATATATGGATGGAATTGAGTTGGCAACTGAAAAGAAACTTTGTGTTCCCAAAAAGCTAGGTGAAGGACGGCTTTCACACACACTTATCTCTCAGAACTGAGCAAGTGGAGAGACGTTCTTTCATGTAGCACCAAGGGAACGGGTTGCAGGAGACACTTTTTCTCTGCTTTCTCAGTCTGTTTCCTAGTGCCGGTTAGAAGTTCCTGCAGTTTTCACTGTCAAACCGAGTTGGAGCTAGTACCTCCCCATATATATGTATGGAATGGAGTTTGCAACTGAAAAGAAACTTTGTGTTCCCAACAAGCTAGGTGAAGTACGGCTTTCACACACACTTATCTCTCAGAACTGAGCAAGTGGAGAGACGTTCGTTCATCTAGCACCAAGGGAACGGGTTGCAGGGGACACTTTTTCTCTGCTTTCTCAGTCTGTTTCCTAGTGCCGGTTTGAAGTTCCTGCAGTTTTCACTGTCGAACCGAGTTGGAGCTAGTACCTCCCCATATATATGTATGGAATGGAGTTTGCAACTGAAAAGAAACTTTGTGTTCCCAACAAGCTAGGTGAAGGACGGCTTTCACACACACTTATCTCTCAGAACAGAGCAAGTGGAGAGACGTTCGTTAATCTAGCACCAAGGGAACGGGTTGCAGGAGACACTTTTTCTCTGCTTTCTCAGTCTGTTTCCTAGTGCCGGTTTGAAGTTCCTGCAGTTTTCACTGTCAAACCGAGTTGGAGCTAGTGCCTCCCCATATATATGTATGGAATGGAGTTTGCAACTGAAAAGAAACTTCGTGTTCCCAACAAGCAAGTTGAAGGACGGCTTTCACACACACTTATCTCTCAGAACAGGGCAAGTGGAGAGACGTTTGTTCATCTAGCACCAAGGGAACGGGTTGCAGGAGACACTTTTTCTCTGCTTTCGCAGTCTGTTTCCTAGTGCCGGTTTGAATTTCCTGCAGTTTTCACTGTCAAACCGAGTTGGAGCTAGTACCTCCCAATATATATGTATGGAATTCAGTTGGCAACTGAAAAGAAACTTTGTGTTCCCAAAAAGCTAGGTGAAGGACGGCTTTCACACACACTTATCTCTCAGAACTGAGCAAGTGGAGAGACGTTCGTTCATCTAGCACCAAGGGAACGGGTTGCAGGAGACACTTTTTCTCTGCTTTCTCAGTCTGTTTCCTAGTGCCGGTTTGAAGTTCCTGCAGTTTTCACTGTAAAACCGAGTTGGAGCTAGTACCTCCCCATATATATGTATGGAATGGAGTTTGCAACTGAAAAGAATCTTTGTGTTCCCAACAAGCTAGGTGAAGGACGGCTTTCACACACACTTATCTCTCAGAACTGAGCAAGTGGAGAGACGTTCGTTCATGTAGCACAAAGGGAACGGGTTTCCGGAGACACTTTTTCTCTGCTTTCTCAGTCTGTTTCCTAGTGCCGGTTTGAAGTTCCTGCAGTTTTCACTGTCAAACCGAGTTGGAGCTAGTACCTCCCAATATATATGTATGGAATTCAGTTGGCAACTGAAAAGAAACTTTGTGTTCCCAAAAAGCTAGGTGAAGGACGGCTTTCACACACACTTATCTCTCAGAACTGAGCAAGTGGAGAGACGTTCGTTCATCTAGCACCAAGGGAACGGGTTGCAGGAGACACTTTTTCTCTGCTTTCTCAGTCTGTTTCCTAGTGCCGGTTTGAAGTTCCTGCAGTTTTCACTGTCAAACCGAGTTGGAGCTAGTACCTCCCCATATATATGTATGGAATGGAGTTTGCAACTGAAAAGAAACTTTGTGTTCCCAACAAGCTAGGTGAAGGACGGCTTTCACACACACTTAGCTCTCAGAACTGAGCAAGTGGAGAGACGTTCGTTCATCTAGCACCAAGGGAACGGGTTGCAGGAGACACTTTTTCTCTGCTTTCTCAGTCTGTTTCCTAGTGCCGGTTTGAAGTTCCTGCAGTTTTCACTGTCAAACCGAGTTGGAGCTAGTACCTCCCCATATATATGTATGGAATGGAGTTTGCAACTGAAAAGAAACTTTGTGTTCCCAACAAGCTAGGTGAATGACGGCTTTCACACACACTTATCTCTCAGAACTGAGCAAGTGGAGAGACGTTCGTTCATCTAGCACCAAGGGAACGGGTTGCAGGAGACACTTTTTCTCTGCTTTCTCAGTCTGTTTCCTAGTGCCGGTTTGAAGTTCCTGCAGTTTTCACTGTAAAACCGAGTTGGAGCTAGTACCTCCCCATATATATGTATGGAATGGAGTTTGCAACTGAAAAGAAACTTTGTGTTCCCAACAAGCTAGGTGAAGGACGGCTTTCACACACACTTATCTCTCAGAACTGAGCAAGTGGAGAGACGTTCGTTCATCTAGCACCAAGGGAACGGGTTGCAGGAGACACTTTTTCTCTGCTTTCTCAGTCTGTTTCCTAGTGCCGGTTTGAAGTTCCTGCAGTTTTCACTGTAAAACCTAGTTGGAGCTAGTACCTCCCCATATATATGTATGGAATGGAGTTTGCAACTGAAAAGAATCTTTGTGTTCCCAACAAGCTAGGTGAAGGACGGCTTTCACACACACTTATCTCTCAGAACTGAGCAAGTGGAGAGACGTTCGTTCATGTAGCACAAAGGGAACGGGTTTCCGGAGACACTTTTTCTCTGCTTTCTCAGTCTGTTTCCTAGTGCCGGTTTCAAGTTCCTGCAGTTTTCGCTGTAAAACCGAGTTGGAGCTTCTACCTCCCCATATATATGTATGGAATGGAGTTTGCAACTGAAAAGAAACTTTGTGTTCCCAACAAGCTTGCTGAAGGACGGCTTTCACACACACTTATCTCTCAGAACTGAGCAAGTGGAGAGACGTTCGTTCATGTAGCACCAAGGGAACGGGTTGCAGGTGACAATTTTTCTCTGCTTTCTCAGTCTGTTTCCTAGTGCCGGTTTGAAGTTCCTGCAGTTTTCACTGTAAAACCTAGTTGGAGCTAGTACCTCCCCATATATATGTATGGAATGGAGTTTGCAACTGAAAAGAATCTTTGTGTTCCCAACAAGCTAGTTGAAGGACGGCTTTCACACACACTTATCTCTCAGAACTGAGCAAGTGGAGAGACGTTCGTTCATGTAGCACAAAGGGAACGGGTTTCCGGAGACACTTTTTCTCTGCTTTCTCAGTCTGTTTCCTAGTGCCGGTTTGAAGTTCCTGCAGTTTTCACTGTCAAACCGAGTTGGAGCTTGTACCTCCCCATATATATGTATGGAATGGAGTTTGCAACTGAAAAGAAACTATGTGTTCCCAACAAGCTAGGTGAAGGACGGCTTTCACACACACTTATCTCTCAGAACTGAGCAAGTGGAGAGACGTTCGTTCATCTAGCACCAAGGGAACGGGTTGCAGGAGACACTTTTTCTCTGCATTCTCAGTCTGTTTCCTAGTGCCGGTTTGAAGTTCCTGCAGTTTTCACTGTCAAACCGAGTTGGAGCTAGTATCTCCCCATATATATGTATGGAATGGAGTTTGCAACTGAAAAGAAACTTTGTGTTCCCAACAAGCTAGGTGAAGGACGGCTTTCACACACACTTATCTCTCAGAACTGAGCAAGTGGAGAGACGTTTGTTCATCTAGCAACAAGGGAACGGGTTGCAGGAGACACTTTTTCTCTGCTTTCTCAGTCTGTTTCCTAGTGCCGGTTTGAAGTTCCTGCAGTTTTCACTGTCAAACCGAGTTGGAGCTAGTACCTCCCCATATATATGTATGGAATGGAGTTTGCAACTGAAAAGAAACTTTGTGTTCCCAACAAGCTAGGTGAAGGACGGCTTTCACACACACTTAGCTCTCAGAACTGAGCAAGTGGAGAGACGTTCGTTCATCTAGCACCAAGGGAACGGGTTGCAGGAGACACTTTTTCTCTGCTTTCTCAGTCTGTTTCCTAGTGCCGGTTTGAAGTTCCTGCAGTTTTCACTGTCAAACCGCGTTGGAGCTAGTACCTCCCCATATATATGTATGGAATGGAGTTTGCAACTGAAAAGAAACTTTGTGTTCCCAACAAGCTAGGTGAATGACGGCTTTCACACACACTTATCTCTCAGAACTGAGCAAGTGGAGAGACGTTCGTTCATCTAGCACCAAGGGAACGGGTTGCAGGAGACACTTTTTCTCTGCTTTCTCAGTCTGTTTCCTAGTGCCGGTTTGAAGTTCCTGCAGTTTTCACTGTAAAACCGAGTTGGAGCTAGTACCTCCCCATATATATGTATGGAATGGAGTTTGCAACTGAAAAGAAACTTTGTGTTCCCAACAAGCTAGGTGAAGGACGGCTTTCACACACACTTATCTCTCAGAACTGAGCAAGTGGAGAGACGTTCGTTCATCTAGCACCAAGGGAACGGGTTGCAGGAGACACTTTTTCTCTGCTTTCTCAGTCTGTTTCCTAGTGCCGGTTTGAAGTTCCTGCAGTTTTCACTGTCAAACCAAGTTGGAGCTAGTACCTCCCCATATATATGTATGGAATGGAGTTTGCAACTGAAAAGAAACTTTGTGTTCCCAACAAGCTAGGTGAATGACGGCTTTCACACACACTTATCTCTCAGAACTGAGCAAGTGGAGAGACGTACGTTCATCTAGCACCAAGGGAACGGGTTGCAGGAGACACTTTTTCTCTGCTTTCTCAGTCTGTTTCCTAGTGCCGGTTTGAAGTTCCTGCAGTTTTCACTGTCAAACCGAGTTGGAGCTAGTACCTCCCCATATATATGTATGGAATGGAGTTTGCAACTGAAAAGAAACTTCGTGTTCCCAACAATCAAGTTGAAGGACGGCTTTCACACACACTTATCTCTCAGAACAGAGCAAGTGGAGAGTCGTTCGTTCATCTAGCACCAAGGGAACGGGTTGCAGGAGACACTTTTTCTCTGCTTTCTCTGTGTGTTTCCTAGTGCCGGTTTGAAGTTCCTGCAGTTTTCACTGTAAAACCGAGTTGGAGATTCTACCTCCCCATATATATATATATGGAATGGAGTTTGCAATTGAAAAGAAACTTTGTGTTCCCAACAAGCTAGGTGAAGGACGGCTTTCACACACACTTATCTCTCAGAACAGAGCAAGTGGAGAGACGTTCGTTCATCTAGCACCAAGGGAAAGGGTTGCAGGAAACACTTTTTCTCTGCTTTCTCAGTCTGTTTCCTAGTGCCGGTTTGAAGTTCCTGCAGTTTTCACTGTCAAACCGAGTTGGAGCTAGTACCTCCCCATATATATGTATGGAATGGAGTTTGCAACTGAAAAGAAACTTTGTGTTCCCAACAAGCTAGGTGAAGGACGGCTTTCACACACACTTATCTCTCAGAACTGAGCAAGTGGAGAGACGTTCGTTCATCTAGCACCAAGGGAACGGGTTGCAGGAGACACTTTTTCTCTGCTTTCTCAGTCTGTTTCCTAGTGCCGGTTTGAAGTTCCTGCAGTTTTCACTGTAAAACCGAGTTGGAGCTAGTACCTCCCCATATATATGTATGGAATGTAGTTTGCAACTGAAAAGAATCTTTGTGTTCCCAACAAGCTAGGTGAAGGACGGCTTTCACACACACTTATCTCTCAGAACTGAGCAAGTGGAGAGACGTTCGTTCATGTAGCACAAAGGGAACGGGTTTCAGGAGACACTTTTTCTCTGCTTTCTCAGTCTGTTTCCTAGTGCCGGTTTGAAGTTCCTGCAGTTTTCACTGTCAAACCGAGTTGGAGCTAGTAACTCCCCATATATATGTATGGAATGGAGTTTGCAACTGAAAAGAAACTTTGTGTTCCCAACAAGCTAGGTGAAGGACGGCTTTCACACACACTTATCTCTCAGAACTGAGCAAGTGGAGAGACGTTCGTTCATCTAGCACCAAGGGAACGGGTTGCAGGAGACACTTTTTCTCTGCTTTCTCAGTCTGTTTCCTAGTGCCGGTTTGAAGTTCCTGCAGTTTTCACTGTAAAACCGAGTTGGAGCTTCTACCTCCCCATATATATGTATGGAATGGAGTTTGCAACTGAAAAGAAACTTTGTGTTCCCAACAAGCTAGGTGAAGGACGGCTTTCACACACACTTATCTCTCAGAACAGAGCAAGTGGAGAGACGTTCGTTCATCTAGCACCAAGGGAACGGGTTGCAGGAGACACTTTTTCTCTGCTTTCTCAGTCTGTTTCCTAGTGCCGGTTTGAAGTTCCTGCAGTTTTCACTGTAAAACCGAGTTGGAGCTTGTAACTCCCCATATATATGTATGGAATGGAGTTTGCAACTGAAAAGAAACTTTGTGTTCCCAACAAGCTAGGTGAAGGACGGCTTTCACACACACTTATCTCTCAGAACTGAGCAAGTGGAGAGACGTTCGTTCATCTAGCACCAAGGTAACGGGTTGCAGGGGACACTTTTCTCTGCTTTCTCATTCTGTTTCCTAGTGCCGGTTTGAAGTTCCTGCAGTTTTCACTGTAAAACCGAGTTGGAGATTCTACCTCCCCATATATATGTATGGAATGGAGTTTGTAACTGAAAAGAAACTTTGTGTTCCCAACAAGCTAGGTGAAGGACGGCTTTCACACACACTTATCTCTCAGAACAGAGCAAGTGGAGAGACGTTCGTTCATCTAGCACCAAGGGAACAGGTTGCAGGAAACACTTTTTCTCTGCTTTCTCAGTCTGTTTCCTAGTGCCGGTTTGAAGTTCCTGCAGTTTTCACTGTCAAACCGAGTTGGAGCTAGTACCTCCCCATATATATGTATGGAATGGAGTTTGCAACTGAAAAGAAACTTTGTGTTCCCAACAAGCTAGGTGAAGGACGGCTTTCACACACAATTATCTCTCAGAACTGAGCAAGTGGAGAGACGTTCGTTCATCTAGCACCAAGGGAACGGGTTGCAGGAGACACTTTTTCTCTGCTTTCTCAGTCTGTTTCCTAGTGCCGGTTTGAAGTTCCTGCAGTTTTCACTGTAAAACCGAGTTGGAGCTAGTACCTCCCCATATATATGTATGGAATGGAGTTTGCAACTGAAAAGAATCTTTGTGTTCCCAACAAGCTAGGTGAAGGACGGCTTTCACACGCACTTATCTCTCAGAACTGAGCAAGTGGAGAGACGTTCGTTCATGTAGCACAAAGGGAACGGGTTTCCGGAGACACTTTTTCTATGCTTTCTCAGTCTGTTTCCTAGTGCCGGTTTGAAGTTCCTGCAGTTTTCACTGTCAAACCGAGTTGGAGCTAGTACCTCCCAATATATATGTATGGAATTGAGTTGGCAACTGAAAAGAAACTTTGTGTTCCCAAAAAGCTAGGTGAAGGACGGCTTTCACACACACTTATCTCTCAGAACTGAGCAAGTGGAGAGACGTTCGTTCATCTAGCACCAAGGGATCGGGTTGCATGAGACACTTTATCTCTGCTTTCTCAGTCTGTTTCCTAGTGCCGGTTTGAAGTTCCTGCAGTTTTCACTCTCAAAACGAGTTGGAGCTAGTACCTCCCCATATATATGGATGGAGTGGAGTTTGCAACTGAAAAGAAACTTTGTGTTCCCAACAAGCTAGGTGAAGGACGGCTTTCACACACACTTATCTCTCAGAACTGAGCAGGTGCAGAGACGTTCGTTCATCTAGCACCAAGGGAACGGGTTGCAGGAGACACTTTTTCTCTGCTTTCTCAGTCTGTTTCCTAGTGCCGGTTTGAAGTTCCTGCAGTTTTCACTGTAAATCCTAGTTGGAGCTAGTACCTCCCCATATATATGTATGGAATGGAGTTTGCAACTGAAAAGAATCTTTGTGTTCCCAACAAGCTAGGTGAAGGACGGCTTTCACACACACTTATCTCTCAGAACTGAGCAAGTGGAGAGACGTTCGTTCATGTAGCACAAAGGGAACGGGTCTCCGGAGACACTTTTTCTCTGCTTTCTCAGTCTGTTTCCTAGTGCCGGTTTGAAGTTCCTGCAGTTTTCACTGTAAAACCGAGTTGGAGCTTCTACCTCCCCATATATATGTATGGAATGGAGTTTGCAACTGAAAAGAAACTTTGTGTTCCCAACAAGCTAGGTGAAGGACGGCTTTCACACACACTTATCTCTCAGAACTGAGCAAGTGGAGAGACGTTCGTTCATCTAGCACCAAGGGAAAGGGTTGCAGTGGACACATTTTCTCTGCTTTCTCAGTCTGTTTCCTAGTGCCGGTTTGAATTTCCTGCAGTTTTCACTGTAAAACCGAGTTGGAGCTTCTACCTCCCCATATATATGTATGGAATGGAGTTTGCAACTGAAAAGAAACTTTGTGTTCCCAACAAGCTAGGTGAAGGACGGCTTTCACACACACTTATCTCTCAGAACTGAGCAAGTGGAGAGACGTTCGTTCATCTAGCACCAAGGGAACGGGTTGCAGGAGACACTTTTTCTCTGCTTTCTCAGTCTGTTTCCTAGTGCCGGTTTGAAGTTCCTGCAGTTTTCACTGTCAAACCGAGTTGGAGCTAGTACCTCCCCATATATATGTATGGAATGGAGTTTGCAACTGAAAAGCAACTTTGTGTTCCCAACAAGCTAGGTGAAGGACGGCTTTCACACGCACATATCTCTCAGAAATGAGCAAGTGGAGAGACGTTCGTTCATCTAGCACCAAGGGAACGGGTTGCAGGAGACACTTTTTCTCTGCTTTCTCAGTCTGTTTCCTTGTGCCGGTTTGAAGTTCCTGCAGTTTTCACTGTCAAACCGAGTTGGAGCTAGTACCTCCCCATATATATGTATGGAATGGAGTTTGCAACTGAAAAGAAACTTTGTGTTCCCAACAAGCTAGGTGAAGGACGGCTTTCACACGCACATATCTCTCAGAAATGAGCAAGTGGAGAGACGTTCGTTCATCTAGCACCAAAGGAACGGGTTGCAGGAGACACTTTTTCTCTGCTTCCTCAGTCTGTTTCCTAGTGTCGGTTTGAAGTTCCTGCAGTTTTCACTGTAAAACCGAGTTGGAGCTTGTACCTCCCCATATATATGTATGGAATGGAGTTTGCAACTGAAAAGAAACTTTGTGTTCCCAACAAGCTAGGTGAAGGACGGCTTTCACACACACTTATCTCTCAGAACTGAGCAAGTGGAGAGACGTTCGTTCATCTAGCACCGAGGGAACGGGTTGCAGGGGACACTTTTTCTCTGCTTTCTCAGTCTGTTTCCTAGTGCCGGTTTGAAGTTCCTGCAGTTTTCACTGTAAAACCGAGTTGGAGATTCTACCTCCCCATATATATGTATGGAATGGAGTTTGCAACTGAAAAGAAACTTTGTGTTCCCAACAAGCTAGGTGAAGGACGGATTTCACACACACTTATCTCTCAGAACAGAGCAAGTGGAGAGACGTTCGTTCATCTAGCACCAAGGGAACGGGTTGCAGGAGACACTTTTTCTCTGCTTTCTCAGTCTGTTTCCTAGTGCCGGTTTGAAGTTCCTGCAGTTTTCACTGTCAAACCGAGTTGTAGCTAGTACCTCCCCATATATATGTATGGAATGGAGTTTGCAACTGAAAAGAAACTTTGTGTTCCCAAAAAGCTAGGTGAAGGACGGCTTTCACACACACTTATCTCTCAGAACTGAGCAAGTGGAGAGACGTTCGTTCATGTAGCACAAAGGGAACGGGTTTCCGGAGACACTTTTTCTCTGCTTTCTCAGTCTGTTTCCTAGTGCCGGTTTCAAGTTCCTGCAGTTTTCGCTGTAAAACCGAGTTGGAGCTTCTACCTCCCCATATATATGTATGGAATGGAGTTTGCAACTGAAAAGAAACTTTGTGTTCCCAACAAGCTTGCTGAAGGACGGCTTTCACACACACTTATCTCTCAGAACTGAGCAAGTGGAGAGACGTTCGTTCATGTAGCACCAAGGGAACGGGTTGCAGGTGACAATTTTTCTCTGCTTTCTCAGTCTGTTTCCTAGTGCCGGTTTGAAGTTCCTGCAGTTTTCACTGTAAAACCTAGTTGGAGCTAGTTCCTCCCCATATATATGTATGGAATGGAGTTTGCAACTGAAAAGAATCTTTGTGTTCCCAACAAGCTAGTTGAAGGACGGCTTTCACACACACTTATCTCTCAGAACTGAGCAAGTGGAGAGACGTTCGTTCATGTAGCACAAAGGGAACGGGTTTCCGGAGACACTTTTTCTCTGCTTTCTCAGTCTGTTTCCTAGTGCCGGTTTGAAGTTCCTGCAGTTTTCACTGTCAAACCGAGTTGGAGCTTGTACCTCCCCATATATATGTATGGAATGGAGTTTGCAACTGAAAAGAAACTTTGTGTTCCCAACAAGCTAGGTGAAGGACGGCTTTCACACACACTTATCTCTCAGAACTGAGCAAGTGGAGAGACGTTCGTTCATCTAGCACCAAGGGAACGGGTTGCAGGAGACACTTTTTCTCTGCTTTCTCAGTCTGTTTCCTAGTGCCGGTTTGAAGTTCCTGCAGTTTTCACTGTCAAACCGAGTTGGAGCTAGTATCTCCCCATATATATGTATGGAATGGAGTTTGCAACTGAAAAGAAACTTTGTGTTCCCAACAAGCTAGGTGAAGGACGGCTTTCACACACACTTATCTCTCAGAACTGAGCAAGTGGAGAGACGTTTGTTCATCTAGCAACAAGTGAACGGGTTGCAGGAGACACTTTTTCTCTGCTTTCTCTGTCTGTTTCCTAGTGCCGGTTTGAAGTTCCTGCAGTTTTCACTGTCAAACCGAGTTGGAGCTAGTACCTCCCCATATATATGTATGGAATGGAGTTTGCAACTGAAAAGAAACTTTGTGTTCCCAACAAGCTAGGTGAAGGACGGCTTTCACACACACTTAGCTCTCAGAACTGAGCAAGTGGAGAGACGTTCGTTCATCTAGCACCAAGGGAACGGGTTGCAGGAGACACTTTTTCTCTGCTTTCTCAGTCTGTTTCCTAGTGCCGGTTTGAAGTTCCTGCAGTTTTCACTGTCAAACCGAGTTGGAGCTAGTACCTCCCCATATATATGTATGGAATGGAGTTTGCAACTGAAAAGAAACTTTGTGTTCCCAACAAGCTAGGTGAATGACGGCTTTCACACACACTTATCTCTCAGAACTGAGCAAGTGGAGAGACGTTCGTTCATCTAGCACCAAGGGAACGGGTTGCAGGAGACACTTTTTCTCTGCTTTCTCAGTCTGTTTCCTAGTGCCGGTTTGAAGTTCCTGCAGTTTTCACTGTCAAACCGAGTTGGAGCTAGTACCTCCCCATATATATGTATGGAATGGAGTTTGCAACTGAAAAGAAACTTTGTGTTCCCAACAAGCTAGGTGAATGACGGCTTTCACACACACTTATCTCTCAGAACTGAGCAAGTGGAGAGACGTACGTTCATCTAGCACCAAGGGAACGGGTTGCAGGAGACACTTTTTCTCTGCTTTCTCAGTCTGTTTCCTAGTGCCGGTTTGAAGTTCCTGCAGTTTTCACTGTCAAACCGAGTTGGAGCTAGTACCTCCCCATATATATGTATGGAATGGAGTTTGCAACTGAAAAGAAACTTCGTGTTCCCAACAAGCAAGTTGAAGGACGGCTTTCACACACACTTATCTCTCAGAACAGAGCAAGTGGAGAGTCGTTCGTTCATCTAGCACCAAGGGAACGGGTTGCAGGAGACACTTTTTCTCTGCTTTCTCTGTGTGTTTCCTAGTGCCGGTTTGAAGTTCCTGCAGTTTTCACTGTAAAGCCGAGTTGGAGATTCTACCTCCCCATATATATATATATGGAATGGAGTTTGCAATTGAAAAGAAACTTTGTGTTCCCAACAAGCTAGGTGAAGGACGGCTTTCACACACACTTATCTCTCAGAACAGAGCAAGTGGAGAGACGTTCGTTCATCTAGCACCAAGGGAACGGGTTGCAGGAAACACTTTTTCTCTGCTTTCTCAGTCTGTTTCCTAGTGCCGGTTTGAAGTTCCTGCAGTTTTCACTGTCAAACCGAGTTGGAGCTAGTACCTCCCCATATATATGTATGGAATGGAGTTTGCAACTGAAAAGAAACTTTGTGTTCCCAACAAGCTAGGTGAAGGACGGCTTTCACACACACTTATCTCTCAGAACTGAGCAAGTGGAGAGACGTTCGTTCATCTAGCACCAAGGGAACGGGTTGCAGGAGACACTTTTTCTCTGCTTTCTCAGTCTGTTTCCTAGTGCCGGTTTGAAGTTCCTGCAGTTTTCACTGTAAAACCGAGTTGGAGCTAGTACCTCCCCATATATATGTATGGAATGTAGTTTGCAACTGAAAAGAATCTTTGTGTTCCCAACAAGCTAGGTGAAGGACGGCTTTCACACACACTTATCTCTCAGAACTGAGCAAGTGGAGAGACGTTCGTTCATGTAGCACAAAGGGAACGGGTTTCAGGAGACACTTTTTCTCTGCTTTCTCAGTCTGTTTCCTAGTGCCGGTTTGAAGTTCCTGCAGTTTTCACTGTCAAACCGAGTTGGAGCTAGTACCTCCCCATATATATGTATGGAATTGAGTTGGCAACTGAAAAGAAACTTTGTGTTCCCAACAAGCTAGGTGAAGGACGGCTTTCACACACACTTATCTCTCAGAACTGAGCAAGTGGAGAGACGTTCGTTCATGTAGCACAAAGGGAACGGGTTTCCGGAGACACTTTTTCTCTGCTTTCTCAGTCTGTTTCCTAGTGCCGGTTTGAAGTTCCTGCAGTTTTCACTGTCAAACCGAGTTGGAGCTTGTACCTCCCCATATATATGTATGGAATGGAGTTTGCAACTGAAAAGAAACTTTGTGTTCCCAACAAGCTAGGTGAAGGACGGCTTTCACACACACTTATCTCTCAGAACTGAGCAAGTGGAGAGACGTTCGTTCATCTAGCACCAAGGGAACGGGTTGCAGGAGACACTTTTTCTCTGCTTTCTCAGTCTGTTTCCTAGTGCCGGTTTGAAGTTCCTGCAGTTTTCACTGTAAAACCGAGTTGGAGCTTGTAACTCCCCATATATATGTATGGAATGGAGTTTGCAACTGAAAAGAAACTTTGTGTTCCCAACAAGCTAGGTGAAGGACGGCTTTCACACACACTTATCTCTCAGAACTGAGCAAGTGGAGAGACGTTCGTTCATCTAGCACCAAGGGAACGGGTTGCAGGGGACACTTTTCTCTGCTTTCTCATTCTGTTTCCTAGTGCCGGTTTGAAGTTCCTGCAGTTTTCACTGTAAAACCGAGTTGGAGATTCTACCTCCCCATATATATGTATGGAATGGAGTTTGCAACTGAAAAGAATCTTTGTGTTCCCAACAAGCTAGGTGAAGGACGGCTTTCACACGCACTTATCTCTCAGAACTGAGCAAGTGGAGAGACGTTCGTTCATGTAGCACAAAGGGAACGGGTTTCCGGAGACACTTTTTCTATGCTTTCTCAGTCTGTTTCCTAGTGCCGGTTTGAAGTTCCTGCAGTTTTCACTGTCAAACCGAGTTGGAGCTAGTACCTCCCAATATATATGTATGGAATTGAGTTGGCAACTGAAAAGAAACTTTGTGTTCCCAAAAAGCTAGGTGAAGGACGGCTTTCACACACACTTATCTCTCAGAACTGAGCAAGTGGAGAGACGTTCGTTCATCTAGCACCAAGGGAACGGGTTGCAGGAGACACTTTTTCTCTGCTTTCTCAGTCTGTTTCCTAGTGCCGGTTTGAAGTTCCTGCAGTTTTCACTGTAAATCCTAGTTGGAGCCTGTACCTCCCCATATATATGTATGGAATGGAGTTTGCAACTGAAAAGAATCTTTGTGTTCCCAACAAGCTAGGTGAAGGACGGCTTTCACACACACTTATCTCTCAGAACTGAGCAAGTGGAGAGACGTTCGTTCATGTAGCACAAAGGGAACGGGTCTCCGGAGACACTTTTTCTCTGCTTTCTCAGTCTGTTTCCTAGTGCCGGTTTGAAGTTCCTGCAGTTTTCACTGTAAAACCGAGTTGGAGCTTCTACCTCCCCATATATATGTATGGAATGGAGTTTGCAACTGAAAAGAAACTTTGTGTTCCCAACAAGCTAGGTGAAGGACGGCTTTCACACACACTTATCTCTCAGAACTGAGCAAGTGGAGAGACGTTCGTTCATCTAGCACCAAGGGAAAGGGTTGCAGTGGACACATTTTCTCTGCTTTCTCAGTCTGTTTCCTAGTGCCGGTTTGAATTTCCTGCAGTTTTCACTGTAAAACCGAGTTGGAGCTTCTACCTCCCCATATATATGTATGGAATGGAGTTTGCAACTGAAAAGAAACTTTGTGTTCCCAACAAGCTAGGTGAAGGACGGCTTTCACACACACTTATCTCTCAGAACTGAGCAAGTGGAGAGACGTTCGTTCATCTAGCACCAAGGGAACGGGTTGCAGGAGACACTTTTTCTCTGCTTTCTCAGTCTGTTTCCTAGTGCCGGTTTGAAGTTCCTGCAGTTTTCACTGTCAAACCGAGTTGGAGCTAGTACCTCCCCATATATATGTATGGAATGGAGTTTGCAACTGAAAAGCAACTTTGTGTTCCCAACAAGCTAGGTGAAGGACGGCTTTCACACGCACATATCTCTCAGAAATGAGCAAGTGGAGAGACGTTCGTTCATCTAGCACCAAGGGAACGGGTTGCAGGAGACACTTTTTCTCTGCTTTCTCAGTCTGTTTCCTTGTGCCGGTTTGAAGTTCCTGCAGTTTTCACTGTCAAACCGAGTTGGAGCTAGTACCTCCCCATATATATGTATGGAATGGAGTTTGCAACTGAAAAGAAACTTTGTGTTCCCAACAAGCTAGGTGAAGGACGGCTTTCACACGCACATATCTCTCAGAAATGAGCAAGTGGAGAGACGTTCGTTCATCTAGCACCAAAGGAACGGGTTGCAGGAGACACTTTTTCTCTGCTTCCTCAGTCTGTTTCCTAGTGTCGGTTTGAAGTTCCTGCAGTTTTCACTGTAAAACCGAGTTGGAGCTTGTACCTCCCCATATATATGTATGGAATGGAGTTTGCAACTGAAAAGAAACTTTGTGTTCCCAACAAGCTAGGTGAAGGACGGCTTTCACACACACTTATCTCTCAGAACTGAGCAAGTGGAGAGACGTTCGTTCATCTAGCACCGAGGGAACGGGTTGCAGGGGACACTTTTTCTCTGCTTTCTCAGTCTGTTTCCTAGTGCCGGTTTGAAGTTCCTGCAGTTTTCACTGTAAAACCGAGTTGGAGATTCTACCTCCCCATATATATGTATGGAATGGAGTTTGCAACTGAAAAGAAACTTTGTGTTCCCAACAAGCTAGGTGAAGGACGGATTTCACACACACTTATCTCTCAGAACAGAGCAAGTGGAGAGACGTTCGTTCATCTAGCACCAAGGGAACGTGTTGCAGGAGACACTTTTTCTCTGCTTTCTCAGTCTGTTTCCTAGTGCCGGTTTGAAGTTCCTGCAGTTTTCACTGTCAAACCGAGTTGGAGCTAGTACCTCCCCATATATATGTATGGAATGGAGTTTGCAACTGAAAAGAAACTTTGTGTTCCCAAAAAGCTAGGTGAAGGACGGCTTTCACACACACTTATCTCTCAGAACTGAGCAAGTGGAGAGACGTTCGTTCATCTAGCACCAAGGGAACGGGTTGCAGGAGACACTTATTCTCTGCTTTCTCAGTCTGTTTCCTAGTGCCGGTTTGAAGTTCCTGCAGTTTTCACTGTAAAACCGAGTTGGTGCTAGTACCTCCCCATATATATGTATGGAATGGAGTTTGCAACTGAAAAGAAACTTTGTGTTCCCAACAAGCTAGCTGAAGGACGGCATTCACACACACTTATCTCTCAGAACTGAGCAAGTGGAGAGACGTTCGTTCATGTAGCACAAAGGGAACGGGTTTCCGGAGACACTTTTTCTCTGCTTTCTCAGTATGTTTCCTAGTGCCGGTTTGAAGTTCCTGCAGTTTTCACTGTCAAACCGAGTTGGAGCTAGTACCTCCCAATATATATGTATGGAATTGAGTTGGCAACTGAAAAGAACTTTGTGTTCCCAAAAAGCTAGGTGAAGGACGGCTTTCACACACACTTATCTCTCAGAACTGAGCAAGTGGAGAGACGTTCTTTCATGTAGCACCAAGGGAACGGGTTGCAGGAGACACTTTTTCTCTGCTTTCTCAGTCTTTTTCCTAGTGCCGGTTTGAAGTTCCTGCAGTTTTCACTGTAAAACCGAGTTGGAGCTTCTACCTCCCCATATATATGTATGGAATGGAGTTTGCAACTGAAAAGAAACTCTGTGTTCCCAACTAGCTAGGTGAAGAACGGCTTTCACACACACTTATCTCTCAGAACAGAGCAAGTGGAGAGACGTTCTTTCATGTAGCACCAAGGGAACGGGTTGCAGGAGACACTTTTTCTGTGCTTTCTCAGTCTGTTTCCTAGTGCCGGTTTGAAGTTCCTGCAGTTTTCACTGTCAAACCGAGTTGGAGCTAGTACCTCCCCATATATATGTATGGAATGGAGTTTGCAACTGAAAAGAAACTTTGTGTTCCCAACAAGCTAGGTGAAGGACGGCTTTCACACGCACATATCTCTCAGAAATGAGCAAGTGGAGAGACGTTCGTTCATCTAGCACCAAGGGAACGGGTTGCAGGAGACACTTTTTCTCTGCTTTCTCAGTCTGTTTCCTAGTGCCGGTTTGAAGTTCCTGCAGTTTTCACTGTCAAACCGAGTTGGAGCTAGTACCTCCCCATATATATGTATGGAATGTAGTTTGCAACTGAAAAGAATCTTTGTGTTCCCAACAAGCTAGGTGAAGGACGGCTTTCACACGCACATATCTCTCAGAAATGAGCAAGTGGAGAGACGTTCGTTCATCTAGCACCAAAGGAACGGGTTGCAGGAGACACTTTTTCTCTGCTTTCTCAGTCTGTTTCCTAGTGTCGGTTTGAAGTTCCTGCAGTTTTCACTGTAAAACCGAGTTGGAGCTTGTACCTCCCCATATATATGTATGGAATGGAGTTTGCAACTGAAAAGAAACTTTGTGTTCCCAACAAGCTAGGTGAAGGACGGCTTTCACACACACTTATCTCTCAGAACTGAGCAAGTGGAGAGACGTTCGTTCATCTAGCACCAAGGGAACGGGTTGCAGGGGACAATTTTTCTCTGCTTTCTCAGTCTGTTTCCTAGTGCCGGTTTGAAGTTCCTGCAGTTTTCACTGTAAAACCGAGTTGGAGATTCTACCTCCCCATATATATGTATGGAATGGAGTTTGCAACTGAAAAGAAACTTTGTGTTCCCAACAAGCTAGGTGAAGGACGGCTTTCACACACACTTATCTCTCAGAACAGAGCAAGTGGAGAGACGTTCGTTCATCTAGCACCAAGGGAACGGGTTGCAGGAGACACTTTTTCTCTGCTTTCTCAGTCTGTTTCCTAGTGCCGGTTTGAAGTTCCTGCAGTTTTCACTGTCAAACCGAGTTGGAGCTAGTACCTCCCCATATATATGTATGGAATGGAGTTTGCAACTGAAAAGAAACTTTGTGTTCCCAAAAAGCTATGTGAAGGACGGCTTTCACACACACTTATCTCTCAGAACTGAGCAAGTGGAGAGACGTTCGTTCATCTAGCACCAAGGGAACGGGTTGCAGGAGACACTTTTTCTCTGCTTTCTCAGTCTGTTTCCTAGTGCCGGTTTGAAGTTCCTGCAGTTTTCACTGTAAAACCGAGTTGGAGCTTCTACCTCCCCATATATATGTATGGAATGGAGTTTGCAACTGAAAAGAAACTTTGTGTTCCCAACAAGATAGGTGAAGGACGGCTTTCACACACACTTATCTCTCAGAACAGAGCAAGTGGAGAGACGTTCGTTCATCTAGCACCAAGGGAACGGGTTGCAGGAGACACTTTTTCTCTGCTTTCTCAGTCTGTTTCCTAGTGCCGGTTAGAAGTTCCTGCAGTTTTCACTGTCAAACCGAGTTGGAGCTAGTACCTCCCCATATATATGTATGGAATGGAGTTTGCAACTGAAAAGAAACTTTGTGTTCCCAACAAGCTAGGTGAAGGACGGCTTTCACACACACTTATCTCTCAGAACTGAGCAAGTGGAGAGACGTTCGTTCATCTAGCACCAAGGGATCTGGTTGCAGGAGACACTTTTTCTCTGCTTTCTCAGTCTGTTTCCTAGTGCCGGTTTGAAGTTCCTGCAGTTTTCACTGTCAAACCGAGTTGGAGCTAGTACCTCCCCATATATATGTATGGAATGGAGTTTGCAACTGAAAAGAAACTTTGTGTTCCCAACAAGCTAGGTGAAGGACGGCTTTCACACACACTTATCTCTCAGAACTGAGCAAGTGGAGAGACGTTCGTTCATCTAGCACCAAGGGAACGGGTTGCAGGAGACACTTTTTCTCTGCTTTCTCAGTCTGTTTCCTAGTGCCGGTTTGAAGTTCCTGCAATTTTCACTGTAAAACCGAGTTGGTGCTAGTACCTCCCCATATATATGTATGGAATGGAGTTTGCAACTGAAAAGAAACTTTGTGTTCCCAACAAGCTAGCTGAAGGACGGCATTCACACACACTTATCTCTCAGAACTGAGCAAGTGGAGAGACGTTCGTTCATGTAGCACAAAGGGAACGGGTTTCCGGAGACACTTTTTCTCTGCTTTCTCAGTCTGTTTCCTAGTGCCGGTTTGAAGTTCCTGCAGTTTTCACTGTCAAACCGAGTTGGAGCTAGTACCTCCCAATATATATGTATGGAATTGAGTTGGCAACTGAAAAGAAACTTTGTGTTCCCAAAAAGCTAGGTGAAGGACGGCTTTAACACACACTTATCTCTCAGAACTGAGCAAGTGGAGAGACGTTCTTTCATGTAGCACCAAGGGAACGGGTTGCAGGAGACACTTTTTCTCTGCTTTCTCAGTCTGTTTCCTAGTGCTGGTTTGAAGTTCCTGCAGTTTTCACTGTAAAACCGAGTTGGAGATTCTACCTCCCCATATATATGTATGGAATGGAGTTTGCAACTGAAAAGAAACTCTGTGTTCCCAACAAGATAGGTGAAGGACGGCTTTCACACACACTTATCTCTCAGAACAGAGCAAGTGGAGAGACGTTCGTTCATCTAGCACCAAGGGAACGGGTTGCAGGAGACACTTTTTCTCTGCTTTCTCAGTCTGTTTCCTAGTGCCGGTTTGAAGTTCCTGCAGTTTTCACTGTAAAACCGAGTTGGTGCTAGTACCTCCCCATATATATGTATGGAATGGAGTTTGCAACTGAAAAGAAACTTTGTGTTCCCAACAAGCTAGCTGAAGGACGGCATTCACACACACTTATCTCTCAGAACTGAGCAAGTGGAGAGACGTTCGTTCATGTAGCACAAAGGGAACGGGTTTCCGGAGACACTTTTTCTCTGCTTTCTCAGTCTGTTTCCTAGTGCCGGTTTGAAGTTCCTGCAGTTTTCACTGTCAAACCGAGTTGGAGCTAGTACCTCCCAATATATATGTATGGAATTGAGTTGGCAACTGAAAAGAAACTTTGTGTTCCCAAAAAGCTAGGTGAAGGACGGCTTTAACACACACTTATCTCTCAGAACTGAGCAAGTGGAGAGACGTTCTTTCATGTAGCACCAAGGGAACGGGTTGCAGGAGACACTTTTTCTCTGCTTTCTCAGTCTGTTTCCTAGTGCTGGTTTGAAGTTCCTGCAGTTTTCACTGTAAAACCGAGTTGGAGATTCTACCTCCCCATATATATGTATGGAATGGAGTTTGCAACTGAAAAGAAACTCTGTGTTCCCAACAAGATAGGTGAAGGACGGCTTTCACACACACTTATCTCTCAGAACAGAGCAAGTGGAGAGACGTTCGTTCATCTAGCACCAAGGGAACGGGTTGCAGGAGACACTTTTTCTCTGCTTTCTCAGTCTGTTTCCTAGTGCCGGTTTGAAGTTCCTGCAGTTTTCACTGTCGAACCGAGTTGGAGCTAGTACCTCCCCATATATATGTATGGAATGGAGTTTGCAACTGAAAAGAAACTTTGTGTTCCCAACAAGCTAGGTGAAGGACGGCTTTCACACGCACATATCTCTCAGAAATGAGCAAGTGGAGAGACGTTCGTTCATCTAGCACCAAGGGAACGGGTTGCAGGAGACACTTTTTCTCTGCTTTCTCAGTCTGTTTCCTAGTGCCGGTTTGAAGTTCCTGCAGTTTTCACTGTCAAACCGAGTTGGAGCTAGTACCTCCCCATATATATGTATGGAATGGAGTTTGCAACTGAAAAGAAACTTTGTGTTCCCAACAAGCTAGGTGAAGGACGGCTTTCACACGCACATATCTCTCAGAAATGAGCAAGTGGAGAGACGTTCGTTCATCTAGCACCAAAGGAACGGGTTGCAGGAGACACTTTTTCTCTGCTTCCTCAGTCTGTTTCCTAGTGTCGGTTTGAAGTTCCTGCAGTTTTCACTGTAAAACCGAGTTGGAGCTTGTACCTCCCCATATATATGTATGGAATGGAGTTTGCAACTGAAAAGAAACTTTGTGTTCCCAACAAGCTAGGTGAAGGACGGCTTTCACACACACTTATCTCTCAGAACTGAGCAAGTGGAGAGACGTTCGTTCATCTAGCACCAAGGGAACGGGTTGCAGGGGACACTTTTTCTCTGCTTTCTCAGTCTGTTTCCTAGTGCCGGTTTGAAGTTCCTGCAGTTTTCACTGTAAAACCGAGTTGGAGATTCTACCTCCCCATATATATGTATGGAATGTAGTTTGCAACTGAAAAGAAACTTTGTGTTCCCAACAAGCTAGGTGAAGGACGGCTTTCACACACACTTATCTCTCAGAACAGAGCAAGTGGAGAGACGTTCGTTCATCTAGCACCAAGGGAACGGGTTGCAGGAGACACTTTTTCTCTGCTTTCTCAGTCTGTTTCCTAGTGCCGGTTTGAAGTTCCTGCAGTTTTCACTGTCAAACCGAGTTGGAGCTAGTACCTCCCCATATATATGTATGGAATGGAGTTTGCAACTGAAAAGAAACTTTGTGTTCCCAAAAAGCTAGGTGAAGGACGGCTTTCACACACACTTATCTCTCAGAACTGAGCAAGTGGAGAGACGTTCGTTCATCTAGCACCAAGGGAACGGGTTGCAGGAGACACTTTTTCTCTGCTTTCTCAGTCTGTTTCCTAGTGCCGGTTTGAAGTTCCTGCAGTTTTCACTGTCAAACCGAGTTGGTGCTAGTACCTCCCCATATATATGTATGGAATGGAGTTTGCAACTGAAAAGAATCTTTGTGTTCCCAACAAGCTAGCTGAAGGACGGCATTCACACACACTTATCTCTCAGAACTGAGCAAGTGGAGAGACGTTCGTTCATGTAGCACAAAGGGAACGGGTTTCCGGAGACACTTTTTCTCTGCTTTCTCAGTCTGTTTCCTAGTGCCGGTTTGAAGTTCCTGCAGTTTTCACTGTCAAACCGAGTTGGAGCTAGTACCTCCCAATATATATGTATGGAATTGAGTTGGCAACTGAAAAGAAACTTTGTGTTCCCAAAAAGCTAGGTGAAGGACGGCTTTCACACACACTTATCTCTGAGAACTGAGCAAGTGGAGAGACGTTCTTTCATGTAGCACCAAGGGAACGGGTTGCAGGAGACACTTTTTCTCTGCTTTCTCAGTCTGTTTCCTAGTGCTGGTTTGAAGTTCCTGCAGTTTTCACTGTAAAACCGAGTTGGAGCTTCTACCTCCCCATATATATGTATGGAATGGAGTTTGCAACTGAAAAGAAACTCTGTGTTCCCAACAAGATAGGTGAAGGACGGCTTTCACACACACTTATCTCTCAGAACAGAGCAAGTGGAGAGACGTTCGTTCATCTAGCACCAAGGGAACGGGTTGCAGGAGACACTTTTTCTCTGCTTTCTCAGTCTGTTTCCTAGTGCCGGTTTGAAGTTCCTGCAGTTTTCACTGTCGAACCGAGTTGGAGCTAGTACCTCCCCATATATATGTATGGAATGGAGTTTGCAACTGAAAAGAAACTTTGTGTTCCCAACAAGCTAGGTGAAGGACGGCTTTCACACACACTTATCTCTCAGAACTGAGCAAGTGGAGAGACGTTCGTTCATGTAGCACAAAGGGAACGGGTTTCCGGAGACACTTTTTCTCTGCTTTCTCAGTCTGTTTCCTAGTGCCGGTTTGAAGTTCCTGCAGTTTTCACTGTCAAACCGAGTTGGAGCTAGTACCTCCCCATATATATGTATGGAATGGAGTTTGCAACTGAAAAGAAACTTTGTGTTCCCAACAAGCTAGGTGAAGTACGGCTTTCACACACACTTATCTCTCAGAACTGAGCAAGTGGAGAGACGTTCGTTCATCTAGCACCAAGGGAACGGGTTGCAGGGGACACTTTTTCTCTGCTTTCTCAGTCTGTTTCCTAGTGCCGGTTTGAAGTTCCTGCAGTTTTCACTGTCGAACCGAGTTGGAGCTAGTACCTCCCCATATATATGTATGGAATGGAGTTTGCAACTGAAAAGAAACTTTGTGTTCCCAACAAGCTAGGTGAAGGACGGCTTTCACACACACTTATCTCTCAGAACTGAGCAAGTGGAGAGACGTTCGTTCATGTAGCACAAAGGGAACGGGTTTCCGGAGACACTTTTTCTCTGCTTTCTCAGTCTGTTTCCTAGTGCCGGTTTGAAGTTCCTGCAGTTTTCACTGTCAAACCGAGTTGGAGCTAGTACCTCCCCATATATATGTATGGAATGTAGTTTGCAACTGAAAAGAATCTTTGTGTTCCCAACAAGCTAGGTGAAGGACGGCTTTCACACGCACATATCTCTCAGAAATGAGCAAGTGGAGAGACGTTCGTTCATCTAGCACCAAAGGAACGGGTTGCAGGAGACACTTTTTCTCTGCTTTCTCAGTCTGTTTCCTAGTGTCGGTTTGAAGTTCCTGCAGTTTTCACTGTAAAACCGAGTTGGAGCTTGTACCTCCCCATATATATGTATGGAATGGAGTTTGCAACTGAAAAGAAACTTTGTGTTCCCAACAAGCTAGGTGAAGGACGGCTTTCACACACACTTATCTCTCAGAACTGAGCAAGTGGAGAGACGTTCGTTCATCTAGCACCAAGGGAACGGGTTGCAGGGGACAATTTTTCTCTGCTTTCTCAGTCTGTTTCCTAGTGCCGGTTTGAAGTTCCTGCAGTTTTCACTGTAAAACCGAGTTGGAGATTCTACCTCCCCATATATATGTATGGAATGGAGTTTGCAACTGAAAAGAAACTTTGTGTTCCCAACAAGCTAGGTGAAGGACGGCTTTCACACACACTTATCTCTCAGAACAGAGCAAGTGGAGAGACGTTCGTTCATCTAGCACCAAGGGAACGGGTTGCAGGAGACACTTTTTCTCTGCTTTCTCAGTCTGTTTCCTAGTGCCGGTTTGAAGTTCCTGCAGTTTTCACTGTCAAACCGAGTTGGAGCTAGTACCTCCCCATATATATGTATGGAATGGAGTTTGCAACTGAAAAGAAACTTTGTGTTCCCAAAAAGCTATGTGAAGGACGGCTTTCACACACACTTATCTCTCAGAACTGAGCAAGTGGAGAGACGTTCGTTCATCTAGCACCAAGGGAACGGGTTGCAGGAGACACTTTTTCTCTGCTTTCTCAGTCTGTTTCCTAGTGCCGGTTTGAAGTTCTTGCAGTTTTCACTGTCAAACCGAGTTGGAGCTAGTACCTCCCAATATATATGTATGGAATTGAGTTGGCAACTGAAAAGAAACTTTGTGTTCCCAAAAAGCTAGGTGAAGGACGGCTTTCACACACACTTATCTCTCAGAACTGAGCAAGTGGAGAGACGTTCTTTCATGTAGCACCAAGGGAACGGGTTGCAGGAGACACTTTTTCTCTGCTTTCTCAGTCTGTTTCCTAGTGCTGGTTTGAAGTTCCTGCAGTTTTCACTGTAAAACCGAGTTGGAGCTTCTACCTCCCCATATATATGTATGGAATGGAGTTTGCAACTGAAAAGAAACTTTGTGTTCCCAACAAGATAGGTGAAGGACGGCTTTCACACACACTTATCTCTCAGAACAGAGCAAGTGGAGAGACGTTCGTTCATCTAGCACCAAGGGAACGGGTTGCAGGAGACACTTTTTCTCTGCTTTCTCAGTCTGTTTCCTAGTGCCGGTTAGAAGTTCCTGCAGTTTTCACTGTCAAACCGAGTTGGAGCTAGTACCTCCCCATATATATGTATGGAATGGAGTTTGCAACTGAAAAGAAACTTTGTGTTCCCAACAAGCTAGGTGAAGGACGGCTTTCACACACACTTATCTCTCAGAACTGAGCAAGTGGAGAGACGTTCGTTCATCTAGCACCAAGGGATCTGGTTGCAGGAGACACTTTTTCTCTGCTTTCTCAGTCTGTTTCCTAGTGCCGGTTTGAAGTTCCTGCAGTTTTCACTGTCAAACCGAGTTGGAGCTAGTACCTCCCCATATATATGTATGGAATGGAGTTTGCAACTGAAAAGAAACTTTGTGTTCCCAACAAGCTAGGTGAAGGACGGCTTTCACACACACTTATCTCTCAGAACTGAGCAAGTGGAGAGACGTTCGTTCATCTAGCACCAAGGGAACGGGTTGCAGGAGACACTTTTTCTCTGCTTTCTCAGTCTGTTTCCTAGTGCCGGTTTGAAGTTCCTGCAATTTTCACTGTAAAACCGAGTTGGTGCTAGTACCTCCCCATATATATGTATGGAATGGAGTTTGCAACTGAAAAGAAACTTTGTGTTCCCAACAAGCTAGCTGAAGGACGGCATTCACACACACTTATCTCTCAGAACTGAGCAAGTGGAGAGACGTTCGTTCATGTAGCACAAAGGGAACGGGTTTCCGGAGACACTTTTTCTCTGCTTTCTCAGTCTGTTTCCTAGTGCCGGTTTGAAGTTCCTGCAGTTTTCACTGTCAAACCGAGTTGGAGCTAGTACCTCCCCATATATATGTATGGAATGGAGTTTGCAACTGAAAAGAAACTTTGTGTTCCCAACAAGCTAGGTGAAGGACGGCTTTCACACACACTTATCTCTCAGAACTGAGCAAGTGGAGAGACGTTCGTTCATGTAGCACAAAGGGAACGGGTTTCCGGAGACACTTTTTCTCTGCTTTCTCAGTCTGTTTCCTAGTGCCGGTTTGAAGTTCCTGCAGTTTTCACTGTCAAACCGAGTTGGAGCTAGTACCTCCCCATATATATGTATGGAATGTAGTTTGCAACTGAAAAGAATCTTTGTGTTCCCAACAAGCTAGGTGAAGGACGGCTTTCACACGCACATATCTCTCAGAAATGAGCAAGTGGAGAGACGTTCGTTCATCTAGCACCAAAGGAACGGGTTGCAGGAGACACTTTTTCTCTGCTTTCTCAGTCTGTTTCCTAGTGTCGGTTTGAAGTTCCTGCAGTTTTCACTGTAAAACCGAGTTGGAGCTTGTACCTCCCCATATATATGTATGGAATGGAGTTTGCAACTGAAAAGAAACTTTGTGTTCCCAACAAGCTAGGTGAAGGACGGCTTTCACACACACTTATCTCTCAGAACTGAGCAAGTGGAGAGACGTTCGTTCATCTAGCACCAAGGGAACGGGTTGCAGGGGACAATTTTTCTCTGCTTTCTCAGTCTGTTTCCTAGTGCCGGTTTGAAGTTCCTGCAGTTTTCACTGTAAAACCGAGTTGGAGATTCTACCTCCCCATATATATGTATGGAATGGAGTTTGCAACTGAAAAGAAACTTTGTGTTCCCAACAAGCTAGGTGAAGGACGGCTTTCACACACACTTATCTCTCAGAACAGAGCAAGTGGAGAGACGTTCGTTCATCTAGCACCAAGGGAACGGGTTGCAGGAGACACTTTTTCTCTGCTTTCTCAGTCTGTTTCCTAGTGCCGGTTTGAAGTTCCTGCAGTTTTCACTGTCAAACCGAGTTGGAGCTAGTACCTCCCCATATATATGTATGGAATGGAGTTTGCAACTGAAAAGAAACTTTGTGTTCCCAAAAAGCTATGTGAAGGACGGCTTTCACACACACTTATCTCTCAGAACTGAGCAAGTGGAGAGACGTTCGTTCATCTAGCACCAAGGGAACGGGTTGCAGGAGACACTTTTTCTCTGCTTTCTCAGTCTGTTTCCTAGTGCCGGTTTGAAGTTCTTGCAGTTTTCACTGTCAAACCGAGTTGGAGCTAGTACCTCCCAATATATATGTATGGAATTGAGTTGGCAACTGAAAAGAAACTTTGTGTTCCCAAAAAGCTAGGTGAAGGACGGCTTTCACACACACTTATCTCTCAGAACTGAGCAAGTGGAGAGACGTTCTTTCATGTAGCACCAAGGGAACGGGTTGCAGGAGACACTTTTTCTCTGCTTTCTCAGTCTGTTTCCTAGTGCTGGTTTGAAGTTCCTGCAGTTTTCACTGTAAAACCGAGTTGGAGCTTCTACCTCCCCATATATATGTATGGAATGGAGTTTGCAACTGAAAAGAAACTTTGTGTTCCCAACAAGATAGGTGAAGGACGGCTTTCACACACACTTATCTCTCAGAACAGAGCAAGTGGAGAGACGTTCGTTCATCTAGCACCAAGGGAACGGGTTGCAGGAGACACTTTTTCTCTGCTTTCTCAGTCTGTTTCCTAGTGCCGGTTAGAAGTTCCTGCAGTTTTCACTGTCAAACCGAGTTGGAGCTAGTACCTCCCCATATATATGTATGGAATGGAGTTTGCAACTGAAAAGAAACTTTGTGTTCCCAACAAGCTAGGTGAAGGACGGCTTTCACACACACTTATCTCTCAGAACTGAGCAAGTGGAGAGACGTTCGTTCATCTAGCACCAAGGGATCTGGTTGCAGGAGACACTTTTTCTCTGCTTTCTCAGTCTGTTTCCTAGTGCCGGTTTGAAGTTCCTGCAGTTTTCACTGTCAAACCGAGTTGGAGCTAGTACCTCCCCATATATATGTATGGAATGGAGTTTGCAACTGAAAAGAAACTTTGTGTTCCCAACAAGCTAGGTGAAGGACGGCTTTCACACACACTTATCTCTCAGAACTGAGCAAGTGGAGAGACGTTCGTTCATCTAGCACCAAGGGAACGGGTTGCAGGAGACACTTTTTCTCTGCTTTCTCAGTCTGTTTCCTAGTGCCGGTTTGAAGTTCCTGCAATTTTCACTGTAAAACCGAGTTGGTGCTAGTACCTCCCCATATATATGTATGGAATGGAGTTTGCAACTGAAAAGAAACTTTGTGTTCCCAACAAGCTAGCTGAAGGACGGCATTCACACACACTTATCTCTCAGAACTGAGCAAGTGGAGAGACGTTCGTTCATGTAGCACAAAGGGAACGGGTTTCCGGAGACACTTTTTCTCTGCTTTCTCAGTCTGTTTCCTAGTGCCGGTTTGAAGTTCCTGCAGTTTTCACTGTCAAACCGAGTTGGAGCTAGTACCTCCCAATATATATGTATGGAATTGAGTTGGCAACTGAAAAGAAACTTTGTGTTCCCAAAAAGCTAGGTGAAGGACGGCTTTAACACACACTTATCTCTCAGAACTGAGCAAGTGGAGAGACGTTCTTTCATGTAGCACCAAGGGAACGGGTTGCAGGAGACACTTTTTCTCTGCTTTCTCAGTCTGTTTCCTAGTGCTGGTTTGAAGTTCCTGCAGTTTTCACTGTAAAACCGAGTTGGAGATTCTACCTCCCCATATATATGTATGGAATGGAGTTTGCAACTGAAAAGAAACTCTGTGTTCCCAACAAGATAGGTGAAGGACGGCTTTCACACACACTTATCTCTCAGAACAGAGCAAGTGGAGAGACGTTCGTTCATCTAGCACCAAGGGAACGGGTTGCAGGAGACACTTTTTCTCTGCTTTCTCAGTCTGTTTCCTAGTGCCGGTTTGAAGTTCCTGCAGTTTTCACTGTAAAACCGAGTTGGTGCTAGTACCTCCCCATATATATGTATGGAATGGAGTTTGCAACTGAAAAGAAACTTTGTGTTCCCAACAAGCTAGCTGAAGGACGGCATTCACACACACTTATCTCTCAGAACTGAGCAAGTGGAGAGACGTTCGTTCATGTAGCACAAAGGGAACGGGTTTCCGGAGACACTTTTTCTCTGCTTTCTCAGTCTGTTTCCTAGTGCCGGTTTGAAGTTCCTGCAGTTTTCACTGTCAAACCGAGTTGGAGCTAGTACCTCCCAATATATATGTATGGAATTGAGTTGGCAACTGAAAAGAAACTTTGTGTTCCCAAAAAGCTAGGTGAAGGACGGCTTTAACACACACTTATCTCTCAGAACTGAGCAAGTGGAGAGACGTTCTTTCATGTAGCACCAAGGGAACGGGTTGCAGGAGACACTTTTTCTCTGCTTTCTCAGTCTGTTTCCTAGTGCTGGTTTGAAGTTCCTGCAGTTTTCACTGTAAAACCGAGTTGGAGATTCTACCTCCCCATATATATGTATGGAATGGAGTTTGCAACTGAAAAGAAACTCTGTGTTCCCAACAAGATAGGTGAAGGACGGCTTTCACACACACTTATCTCTCAGAACAGAGCAAGTGGAGAGACGTTCGTTCATCTAGCACCAAGGGAACGGGTTGCAGGAGACACTTTTTCTCTGCTTTCTCAGTCTGTTTCCTAGTGCCGGTTTGAAGTTCCTGCAGTTTTCACTGTCAAACCGAGTTGGAGCTAGTACCTCCCCATATATATGTATGGAATGGAGTTTGCAACTGAAAAGAAACTTTGTGTTCCCAACAAGCTAGGTGAAGGACGGCTTTCACACGCACATATCTCTCAGAAATGAGCAAGTGGAGAGACGTTCGTTCATCTAGCACCAAGGGAACGGGTTGCAGGAGACACTTTTTCTCTGCTTTCTCAGTCTGTTTCCTAGTGCCGGTTTGAAGTTCCTGCAGTTTTCACTGTCAAACCGAGTTGGAGCTAGTACCTCCCCATATATATGTATGGAATGGAGTTTGCAACTGAAAAGAAACTTTGTGTTCCCAACAAGCTAGGTGAAGGACGGCTTTCACACGCACATATCTCTCAGAAATGAGCAAGTGGAGAGACGTTCGTTCATCTAGCACCAAAGGAACGGGTTGCAGGAGACACTTTTTCTCTGCTTCCTCAGTCTGTTTCCTAGTGTCGGTTTGAAGTTCCTGCAGTTTTCACTGTAAAACCGAGTTGGAGCTTGTACCTCCCCATATATATGTATGGAATGGAGTTTGCAACTGAAAAGAAACTTTGTGTTCCCAACAAGCTAGGTGAAGGACGGCTTTCACACACACTTATCTCTCAGAACTGAGCAAGTGGAGAGACGTTCGTTCATCTAGCACCAAGGGAACGGGTTGCAGGGGACACTTTTTCTCTGCTTTCTCAGTCTGTTTCCTAGTGCCGGTTTGAAGTTCCTGCAGTTTTCACTGTAAAACCGAGTTGGAGATTCTACCTCCCCATATATATGTATGGAATGTAGTTTGCAACTGAAAAGAAACTTTGTGTTCCCAACAAGCTAGGTGAAGGACGGCTTTCACACACACTTATCTCTCAGAACAGAGCAAGTGGAGAGACGTTCGTTCATCTAGCACCAAGGGAACGGGTTGCAGGAGACACTTTTTCTCTGCTTTCTCAGTCTGTTTCCTAGTGCCGGTTTGAAGTTCCTGCAGTTTTCACTGTCAAACCGAGTTGGAGCTAGTACCTCCCCATATATATGTATGGAATGGAGTTTGCAACTGAAAAGAAACTTTGTGTTCCCAAAAAGCTAGGTGAAGGACGGCTTTCACACACACTTATCTCTCAGAACTGAGCAAGTGGAGAGACGTTCGTTCATCTAGCACCAAGGGAACGGGTTGCAGGAGACACTTTTTCTCTGTTTTCTCAGTCTGTTTCCTAGTGCCGGTTTGAAGTTCCTGCAGTTTTCACTGTCAAACCGAGTTGGTGCTAGTACCTCCCCATATATATGTATGGAATGGAGTTTGCAACTGAAAAGAATCTTTGTGTTCCCAACAAGCTAGCTGAAGGACGGCATTCACACACACTTATCTCTCAGAACTGAGCAAGTGGAGAGACGTTCGTTCATGTAGCACAAAGGGAACGGGTTTCCGGAGACACTTTTTCTCTGCTTTCTCAGTCTGTTTCCTAGTGCCGGTTTGAAGTTCCTGCAGTTTTCACTGTCAAACCGAGTTGGAGCTAGTACCTCCCAATATATATGTATGGAATTGAGTTGGCAACTGAAAAGAAACTTTGTGTTCCCAAAAAGCTAGGTGAAGGACGGCTTTCACACACACTTATCTCTGAGAACTGAGCAAGTGGAGAGACGTTCTTTCATGTAGCACCAAGGGAACGGGTTGCAGGAGACACTTTTTCTCTGCTTTCTCAGTCTGTTTCCTAGTGCTGGTTTGAAGTTCCTGCAGTTTTCACTGTAAAACCGAGTTGGAGCTTCTACCTCCCCATATATATGTATGGAATGGAGTTTGCAACTGAAAAGAAACTCTGTGTTCCCAACAAGATAGGTGAAGGACGGCTTTCACACACACTTATCTCTCAGAACAGAGCAAGTGGAGAGACGTTCGTTCATCTAGCACCAAGGGAACGGGTTGCAGGAGACACTTTTTCTCTGCTTTCTCAGTCTGTTTCCTAGTGCCGGTTAGAAGTTCCTGCAGTTTTCACTGTCAAACCGAGTTGGAGCTAGTACCTCCCCATATATATGTATGGAATGGAGTTTGCAACTGAAAAGAAACTTTGTGTTCCCAACAAGCTAGGTGAAGTACGGCTTTCACACACACTTATCTCTCAGAACTGAGCAAGTGGAGAGACGTTCGTTCATCTAGCACCAAGGGAACGGGTTGCAGGGGACACTTTTTCTCTGCTTTCTCAGTCTGTTTCCTAGTGCCGGTTTGAAGTTCCTGCAGTTTTCACTGTCGAACCGAGTTGGAGCTAGTACCTCCCCATATATATGTATGGAATGGAGTTTGCAACTGAAAAGAAACTTTGTGTTCCCAACAAGCTAGGTGAAGGACGGCTTTCACACACACTTATCTCTCAGAACAGAGCAAGTGGAGAGACGTTCGTTAATCTAGCACCAAGGGAACGGGTTGCAGGAGACACTTTTTCTCTGCTTTCTCAGTCTGTTTCCTAGTGCCGGTTTGAAGTTCCTGCAGTTTTCACTGTCAAACCGAGTTGGAGCTAGTGCCTCCCCATATATATGTATGGAATGGAGTTTGCAACTGAAAAGAAACTTCGTGTTCCCAACAAGCAAGTTGAAGGACGGCTTTCACACACACTTATCTCTCAGAACAGGGCAAGTGGAGAGACGTTTGTTTATCTAGCACCAAGGGAACGGGTTGCAGGAGACACTTTTTCTCTGCTTTCTCTGTCTATTTCCTAGTGCCGGTTTGAATTTCCTGCAGTTTTCACTGTCAAACCGAGTTGGAGCTAGTACCTCCCCATATATATGTATGGAATGGAGTTTGCAACTGAAAAGAAACTCTGTGTTCCCAACAAGATAGGTGAAGGACGGCTTTCACACACACTTATCTCTCAGAACAGAGCAAGTGGAGAGACGTTCGTTCATCTAGCACCAAGGGAACGGGTTGCAGGAGACACTTTTTCTCTGCTTTCTCTGCCTGTTTCCTAGTGCCGGTTTGAATTTCCTGCAGTTTTCACTGTCAAACCGAGTTGGAGCTAGTACCTCCCCATATATATGTATGGAATGGAGTTTGCAACTGAAAAGAAACTTTGTGTTCCCAACAAGCTAGGTGAAGGACGGCTTTCACACACACTTATCTCTCAGAACTGAGCAAGTGGAGAGACGTTCGTTCATCTAGCACCAAGGGATCTGGTTGCAGGAGACACTTTTTCTCTGCTTTCTCAGTCTGTTTCCTAGTGCCGGTTTGAAGTTCCTGCAGTTTTCACTGTCAAACCGAGTTGGAGCTAGTACCTCCCCATATATATGTATGGAATGGAGTTTGCAACTGAAAAGAAACTTTGTGTTCCCAACAAGCTAGGTGAAGGACGGCTTTCACACACACTTATCTCTCAGAACTGAGCAAGTGGAGAGACGTTCGTTCATCTAGCACCAAGGGAACGGGTTGCAGGAGACACTTTTTCTCTGCTTTCTCAGTCTGTTTCCTAGTGCCGGTTTGAAGTTCCTGCAATTTTCACTGTAAAACCGAGTTGGTGCTAGTACCTCCCCATATATATGTATGGAATGGAGTTTGCAACTGAAAAGAAACTTTGTGTTCCCAACAAGCTAGCTGAAGGACGGCATTCACACACACTTATCTCTCAGAACTGAGCAAGTGGAGAGACGTTCGTTCATGTAGCACAAAGGGAACGGGTTTCCGGAGACACTTTTTCTCTGCTTTCTCAGTCTGTTTCCTAGTGCCGGTTTGAAGTTCCTGCAGTTTTCACTGTCAAACCGAGTTGGAGCTAGTACCTCCCAATATATATGTATGGAATTGAGTTGGCAACTGAAAAGAAACTTTGTGTTCCCAAAAAGCTAGGTGAAGGACGGCTTTAACACACACTTATCTCTCAGAACTGAGCAAGTGGAGAGACGTTCTTTCATGTAGCACCAAGGGAACGGGTTGCAGGAGACACTTTTTCTCTGCTTTCTCAGTCTGTTTCCTAGTGCTGGTTTGAAGTTCCTGCAGTTTTCACTGTAAAACCGAGTTGGAGATTCTACCTCCCCATATATATGTATGGAATGGAGTTTGCAACTGAAAAGAAACTCTGTGTTCCCAACAAGATAGGTGAAGGACGGCTTTCACACACACTTATCTCTCAGAACAGAGCAAGTGGAGAGACGTTCGTTCATCTAGCACCAAGGGAACGGGTTGCAGGAGACACTTTTTCTCTGCTTTCTCAGTCTGTTTCCTAGTGCCGGTTTGAAGTTCCTGCAGTTTTCACTGTCAAACCGAGTTGGAGCTAGTACCTCCCCATATATATGTATGGAATGGAGTTTGCAACTGAAAAGAAACTTTGTGTTCCCAACAAGCTAGGTGAAGGACGGCTTTCACACGCACATATCTCTCAGAAATGAGCAAGTGGAGAGACGTTCGTTCATCTAGCACCAAGGGAACGGGTTGCAGGAGACACTTTTTCTCTGCTTTCTCAGTCTGTTTCCTAGTGCCGGTTTGAAGTTCCTGCAGTTTTCACTGTCAAACCGAGTTGGAGCTAGTACCTCCCCATATATATGTATGGAATGGAGTTTGCAACTGAAAAGAAACTTTGTGTTCCCAACAAGCTAGGTGAAGGACGGCTTTCACACGCACATATCTCTCAGAAATGAGCAAGTGGAGAGACGTTCGTTCATCTAGCACCAAAGGAACGGGTTGCAGGAGACACTTTTTCTCTGCTTCCTCAGTCTGTTTCCTAGTGTCGGTTTGAAGTTCCTGCAGTTTTCACTGTAAAACCGAGTTGGAGCTTGTACCTCCCCATATATATGTATGGAATGGAGTTTGCAACTGAAAAGAAACTTTGTGTTCCCAACAAGCTAGGTGAAGGACGGCTTTCACACACACTTATCTCTCAGAACTGAGCAAGTGGAGAGACGTTCGTTCATCTAGCACCAAGGGAACGGGTTGCAGGGGACACTTTTTCTCTGCTTTCTCAGTCTGTTTCCTAGTGCCGGTTTGAAGTTCCTGCAGTTTTCACTGTAAAACCGAGTTGGAGATTCTACCTCCCCATATATATGTATGGAATGTAGTTTGCAACTGAAAAGAAACTTTGTGTTCCCAACAAGCTAGGTGAAGGACGGCTTTCACACACACTTATCTCTCAGAACAGAGCAAGTGGAGAGACGTTCGTTCATCTAGCACCAAGGGAACGGGTTGCAGGAGACACTTTTTCTCTGCTTTCTCAGTCTGTTTCCTAGTGCCGGTTTGAAGTTCCTGCAGTTTTCACTGTCAAACCGAGTTGGAGCTAGTACCTCCCCATATATATGTATGGAATGGAGTTTGCAACTGAAAAGAAACTTTGTGTTCCCAAAAAGCTAGGTGAAGGACGGCTTTCACACACACTTATCTCTCAGAACTGAGCAAGTGGAGAGACGTTCGTTCATCTAGCACCAAGGGAACGGGTTGCAGGAGACACTTTTTCTCTGCTTTCTCAGTCTGTTTCCTAGTGCCGGTTTGAAGTTCCTGCAGTTTTCACTGTCAAACCGAGTTGGTGCTAGTACCTCCCCATATATATGTATGGAATGGAGTTTGCAACTGAAAAGAATCTTTGTGTTCCCAACAAGCTAGCTGAAGGACGGCATTCACACACACTTATCTCTCAGAACTGAGCAAGTGGAGAGACGTTCGTTCATGTAGCACAAAGGGAACGGGTTTCCGGAGACACTTTTTCTCTGCTTTCTCAGTCTGTTTCCTAGTGCCGGTTTGAAGTTCCTGCAGTTTTCACTGTCAAACCGAGTTGGAGCTAGTACCTCCCAATATATATGTATGGAATTGAGTTGGCAACTGAAAAGAAACTTTGTGTTCCCAAAAAGCTAGGTGAAGGACGGCTTTCACACACACTTATCTCTCAGAACTGAGCAAGTGGAGAGACGTTCGTTCATCTAGCACCAAGGGAACGGGTTGCAGGAGACACTTTTTCTCTGCTTTCTCAGTCTGTTTCCTAGTGCCGGTTTGAAGTTCCTGCAGTTTTCACTGTAAAACCGAGTTGGTGCTAGTACCTCCCCATATATATGTATGGAATGGAGTTTGCAACTGAAAAGAATCTTTGTGTTCCCAACAAGCTAGCTGAAGGACGGCATTCACACACACTTATCTCTCAGAACTGAGCAAGTGGAGAGACGTTCGTTCATGTAGCACAAAGGGAACGGGTTTCCGGAGACACTTTTTCTCTGCTTTCTCAGTCTGTTTCCTAGTGCCGGTTTGAAGTTCCTGCAGTTTTCACTGTCAAACCGAGTTGGAGCTAGTACCTCCCAATATATATGTATGGAATTGAGTTGGCAACTGAAAAGAAACTTTGTGTTCCCAAAAAGCTAGGTGAAGTACGGCTTTCACACACACTTATCTCTCAGAACTGAGCAAGTGGAGAGACGTTCGTTCATCTAGCACCAAGGGAACGGGTTGCAGGAGACACTTTTTCTCTGCTTTCTCAGTCTGTTTCCTAGTGCCAGTTAGAAGTTCCTGCAGTTTTCACTGTCAAACCGAGTTGGAGCTAGTACCTCCCCATATATATGTATGGAATGGAGTTTGCAACTGAAAAGAAACTTTGTGTTCCCAACAAGCTAGGTGAAGTACGGCTTTCACACACACTTATCTCTCAGAACTGAGCAAGTGGAGAGACGTTCGTTCATCTAGCACCAAGGGAACGGGTTGCAGGGGACACTTTTTCTCTGCTTTCTCAGTCTGTTTCCTAGTGCCGGTTTGAAGTTCCTGCAGTTTTCACTGTCGAACCGAGTTGGAGCTAGTACCTCCCCATATATATGTATGGAATGGAGTTTGCAACTGAAAAGAAACTTTGTGTTCCCAACAAGCTAGGTGAAGGACGGCTTTCACACACACTTATCTCTCAGAACAGAGCAAGTGGAGAGACGTTCGTTAATCTAGCACCAAGGGAACGGGTTGCAGGAGACACTTTTTCTCTGCTTTCTCAGTCTGTTTCCTAGTGCCGGTTTGAAGTTCCTGCAGTTTTCACTGTCAAACCGAGTTGGAGCTAGTGCCTCCCCATATATATGTATGGAATGGAGTTTGCAACTGAAAAGAAACTTCGTGTTCCCAACAAGCAAGTTGAAGGACGGCTTTCACACACACTTATCTCTCAGAACAGGGCAAGTGGAGAGACGTTTGTTCATCTAGCACCAAGGGAACGGGTTGCAGGAGACACTTTTTCTCTGCTTTCTCTGTCTATTTCCTAGTGCCGGTTTGAATTTCCTGCAGTTTTCACTGTCAAACCGAGTTGGAGCTAGTACCTCCCCATATATATGTATGGAATGGAGTTTGCAACTGAAAAGAAACTTTGTGTTCCCAACAAGCTAGGTGAAGGACGGCTTTCACACACACTTATCTCTCAGAACTGAGCAAGTGGAGAGACGTTCGTTCATCTAGCACCAAGGGATCTGGTTGCAGGAGACACTTTTTCTCTGCTTTCTCAGTCTGTTTCCTAGTGCCGGTTTGAAGTTCCTGCAGTTTTCACTGTCAAACCGAGTTGGAGCTAGTACCTCCCCATATATATGTATGGAATGGAGTTTGCAACTGAAAAGAAACTTTGTGTTCCCAACAAGCTAGGTGAAGGACGGCTTTCACACACACTTATCTCTCAGAACTGAGCAAGTGGAGAGACGTTCGTTCATCTAGCACCAAGGGAACGGGTTGCAGGAGACACTTTTTCTCTGCTTTCTCAGTCTGTTTCCTAGTGCCGGTTTGAAGTTCCTGCAGTTTTCACTGTAAAACCGAGTTGGAGCTAGTACCTCCCCATATATATGTATGGAATGGAGTTTGCAACTGAAAAGAATCTTTGTGTTCCCAACAAGCTAGCTGAAGGTCGGCATTCACACACACTTATCTCTCAGAACTGAGCAAGTGGAGAGACGTTCGTTCATGTAGCACAAAGAAAACGGGTTTCCGGAGACACTTTTTCTCTGCTTTCTCAGTCTGTTTCCTAGTGCCGGTTTGAAGTTCCTGCAGTTTTCACTGTCAAACCGAGTTGGAGCTAGTACCTCCCAATATATATGTATGGAATTGAGTTGGCAACTGAAAAGAAACTTTGTGTTCCCAAAAAGCCAGGTGAAGGACGGCTTTCACACACACTTATCTCTCAGAACTGAGCAAGTGGAGAGACGTTCTTTCATGTAGCCCCAAGGGAACGGGTTGCAGGAGACACTTTTTCTCTGCTTTCTCAGTCTGTTTCCTAGTGCCGGTTAGAAGTTCCTGCAGTTTTCACTGTCAAACCGAGTTGGAGCTAGTACCTCCCCATATATATGTATGGAATGGAGTTTGCAACTGAAAAGAAACTTTGTGTTCCCAACAAGCTAGGTGAAGTACGGCTTTCACACACACTTATCTCTCAGAACTGAGCAAGTGGAGAGACGTTCGTTCATCTAGCACCAAGGGAACGGGTTGCAGGGGACACTTTTTCTCTGCTTTCTCAGTCTGTTTCCTAGTGCCGGTTTGAAGTTCCTGCAGTTTTCACTGTCGAACCGAGTTGGAGCTAGTACCTCCCCATATATATGTATGGAATGGAGTTTGCAACTGAAAAGAAACTTTGTGTTCCCAACAAGCTAGGTGAAGGACGGCTTTCACACACACTTATCTCTCAGAACAGAGCAAGTGGAGAGACGTTCGTTAATCTAGCACCAAGGGAACGGGTTGCAGGAGACACTTTTTCTCTGCTTTCTCAGTCTGTTTCCTAGTGCCGGTTTGAAGTTCCTGCAGTTTTCACTGTCAAACCGAGTTGGAGCTAGTGCCTCCCCATATATATGTATGGAATGGAGTTTGCAACTGAAAAGAAACTTCGTGTTCCCAACAAGCAAGTTGAAGGACGGCTTTCACACACACTTATCTCTCAGAACAGGGCAAGTGGAGAGACGTTTGTTCATCTAGCACCAAGGGAACGGGTTGCAGGAGACACTTTTTCTCTGCTTTCTCTGTCTATTTCCTAGTGCCTGTTTGAATTTCCTGCAGTTTTCACTGTCAAACCGAGTTGGAGCTAGTACCTCCCCATATATATGTATGGAATGGAGTTTGCAACTGAAAAGAAACTTTGTGTTCCCAACAAGCTAGGTGAAGGACGGCTTTCACACACACTTATCTCTCAGAACTGAGCAAGTGGAGAGACGTTCGTTCATCTAGCACCAAGGGATCTGGTTGCAGGAGACACTTTTTCTCTGCTTTCTCAGTCTGTTTCCTAGTGCCGGTTTGAAGTTCCTGCAGTTTTCACTGTCAAACCGAGTTGGAGCTAGTACCTCCCCATATATATGTATGGAATGGAGTTTGCAACTGAAAAGAAACTTTGTGTTCCCAACAAGCTAGGTGAAGGACGGCTTTCACACACACTTATCTCTCAGAACTGAGCAAGTGGAGAGACGTTCGTTCATCTAGCACCAAGGGAACGGGTTGCAGGAGACACTTTTTCTCTGCTTTCTCAGTCTGTTTCCTAGTGCCGGTTTGAAGTTCCTGCAGTTTTCACTGTAAAACCGAGTTGGAGCTAGTACCTCCCCATATATATGTATGGAATGGAGTTTGCAACTGAAAAGAATCTTTGTGTTCCCAACAAGCTAGCTGAAGGTCGGCATTCACACACACTTATCTCTCAGAACTGAGCAAGTGGAGAGACGTTCGTTCATGTAGCACAAAGAAAACGGGTTTCCGGAGACACTTTTTCTCTGCTTTCTCAGTCTGTTTCCTAGTGCCGGTTTGAAGTTCCTGCAGTTTTCACTGTCAAACCGAGTTGGAGCTAGTACCTCCCAATATATATGTATGGAATTGAGTTGGCAACTGAAAAGAAACTTTGTGTTCCCAAAAAGCCAGGTGAAGGACGGCTTTCACACACACTTATCTCTCAGAACTGAGCAAGTGGAGAGACGTTCTTTCATGTAGCCCCAAGGGAACGGGTTGCAGGAGACACTTTTTCTCTGCTTTCTCAGTCTGTTTCCTAGTGCTGGTTTGAAGTTCCTGCAGTTTTCACTGTAAAACCGAGTTGGAGCTTCTACCTCCCCATATATATGTATGGAATGGAGTTTGCAACTGAAAAGAAACTCTGTGTTCCCAACAAGATAGGTGAAGGACGGCTTTCACACACACTTATCTCTCAGAACAGAGCAAGTGGAGAGACGTTCGTTCATCTAGCACCAAGGGAACGGGTTGCAGGAGACACTTTTTCTCTGCTTTCTCAGTCTGTTTCCTAGTGCCGGTTAGAAGTTCCTGCAGTTTTCACTGTCAAACCGATTTGGAGCTAGTACCTCCCCATATATATGTATGGAATGGAGTTTGCAACTGAAAAGAAACTTTGTGTTCCCAACAAGCTAGGTGAAGTACGGCTTTCACACACACTTATCTCTCAGAACTGAGCAAGTGGAGAGACGTTCGTTAATCTAGCACCAAGGGAACGGGTTGCAGGAGACACTTTTTCTCTGCTTTCTCAGTCTGTTTCCTAGTGCCGGTTTGAAGTTCCTGCAGTTTTCACTGTCAAACCGAGTTGGAGCTAGTGCCTCCCCATATATATGTATGGAATGGAGTTTGCAACTGAAAAGAAACTTCGTGTTCCCAACAAGCAAGTTGAAGGACGGCTTTCACACACACTTATCTCTCAGAACAGGGCAAGTGGAGAGACGTTTGTTCATCTAGCACCAAGGGAACGGGTTGCAGGAGACACTTTTTCTCTGCTTTCTCAGTCTGTTTCCTAGTGCCGGTTTGAATTTCCTGCAGTTTTCACTGTCAAACCGAGTTGGAGCTAGTACCTCCCCATATATATGTATGGAATGGAGTTTGCAACTGAAAAGAAACTTTGTGTTCCCAACAAGCTAGGTGAAGGACGGCTTTCACACACACTTATCTCTCAGAACTGAGCAAGTGGAGAGACGTTCGTTCATATTGCACCAAGGGATCTGGTTGCAGGAGACACTTTTTCTCTGCTTTCTCAGTCTGTTTCCTAGTGCCGGTTTGAAGTTCCTGCAGTTTTCACTGTCAAACCGAGTTGGAGCTAGTACCTCCCCATATATATGTATGGAATGGAGTTTGCAACTGAAAAGAAACTTTGTGTTCCCAACAAGCTAGGTGAAG
This sequence comes from Camelus dromedarius, assembly GCF_036321535.1. Taxonomy (NCBI): domain Eukaryota; kingdom Metazoa; phylum Chordata; class Mammalia; order Artiodactyla; family Camelidae; genus Camelus; species Camelus dromedarius. The sequence goes on from NW_026989736.1 coordinate 110,272, forward strand.
GACGGCTTTCACACACACTTATCTCTCAGAACTGAGCAAGTGGAGAGACGTTCGTTCATCTAGCACCAAGGGAACGGGTTGCAGGAGACACTTTTTCTCTGCTTTCTCAGTCTGTTTCCTAGTGCCGGTTTGAAGTTCCTGCAGTTTTCACTGTAAAACCGAGTTGGAGCTAGTACCTCCCCATATATATGTATGGAATGGAGTTTGCAACTGAAAAGAATCTTTGTGTTCCCAACAAGCTAGCTGAAGGTCGGCATTCACACACACTTATCTCTCAGAACTGAGCAAGTGGAGAGACGTTCGTTCATGTAGCACAAAGGGAACGGGTTTCCGGAGACACTTTTTCTCTTCTTTCTCAGTCTGTTTCCTAGTGCCGGTTTGAAGTTCCTGCAGTTTTCACTGTCAAACCGAGTTGGAGCTAGTACCTCCCAATATATATGTATGGAATTGAGTTGGCAACTGAAAAGAAACTTTGTGTTCCCAAAAAGCTAGGTGAAGGACGGCTTTCACACACACTTATCTCTCAGAACTGAGCAAGTGGAGAGACGTTCTTTCATGTAGCCCCAAGGGAACGGGTTGCAGGAGACACTTTTTCTCTGCTTTCTCAGTCTGTTTCCTAGTGCTGGTTTGAAGTTCCTGCAGTTTTCACTGTAAAACCGAGTTGGAGCTTCTACCTCCCCATATATATGTATGGAATGGAGTTTGCAACTGAAAAGAAACTCTGTGTTCCCAACAAGATAGGTGAAGGACGGCTTTCACACACACTTATCTCTCAGAACAGAGCAAGTGGAGAGACGTTCGTTCATCTAGCACCAAGGGAACGGGTTGCAGGAGACACTTTTTCTCTGCTTTCTCAGTCTGTTTCCTAGTGCCGGTTAGAAGTTCCTGCAGTTTTCACTGTCAAACCGATTTGGAGCTAGTACCTCCCCATATATATGTATGGAATGGAGTTTGCAACTGAAAAGAAACTTTGTGTTCCCAACAAGCTAGGTGAAGTACGGCTTTCACACACACTTATCTCTCAGAACTGAGCAAGTGGAGAGACGTTCGTTCATCTAGCACCAAGGGAACGGGTTGCAGGGGACACTTTTTCTCTGCTTTCTCAGTCTGTTTCCTAGTGCCGGTTTGAAGTTCCTGCAGTTTTCACTGTCAAACCGAGTTGGAGCTAGTGCCTCCCCATATATATGTATGGAATGGAGTTTGCAACTGAAAAGAAACTTCGTGTTCCCAACAAGCAAGTTGAAGGACGGCTTTCACACACACTTATCTCTCAGAACAGAGCAAGTGGAGAGACGTTTGTTCATCTAGCACCAAGGGAACGGGTTGCAGGAGACACTTTTTCTCTGCTTTCTCTGTCTGTTTCCTAGTGCCGGTTTGAATTTCCTGCAGTTTTCACTGTCAAACCGAGTTGGAGCTAGTACCTCCCCATATATATGTATGGAATGGAGTTTGCAACTGAAAAGAAACTTTGTGTTCCCAACAAGCTAGGTGAAGGACGGCTTTCACACACACTTATCTCTCAGAACAGAGCAAGTGGAGAGACGTTCGTTCATCTAGCACCAATGGATCTGGTTGCAGGAGACACTTTTTCTCTGCTTTCTCAGTCTGTTTCCTAGTGCCGGTTTGAAGTTCCTGCAGTTTTCACTGTCAAACCGAGTTGGAGCTAGTACCTACCCATATATATGTATGGAATGGAGTTTGCAACTGAAAAGAAACTTTGTGTTCCCAACAAGGTAGTTGAAGGACGGCTTTCACACACACTTATCTCTCAGAACTGAGCAAGTGGAGAGACGTTCGTTCATCTAGCACCAAGGGAACGGGTTGCAGGGGACACTTTTTCTCTGCTTTCTCAGTCTGTTTCCTAGTGCCGGTTTGAAGTTCCTGCAGTTTTCACTGTAAAACCGAGTTGGAGATTCTACCTCCCCATATATATGTATGGAATGGAGTTTGCAACTGAAAAGAAACTTTGTGTTCCCAACAAGCTAGGTGAAGGACGGCTTTCACACACACTTATCTCTCAGAACAGAGCAAGTGGAGAGACGTTCGTTCATCTAGCACCAAGGGAACGGGTTGCAGGAGACACTTTTTCTCTGCTTTCTCAGTCTGTTTCCTAGTGCCGGTTTGAAGTTCCTGCAGTTTTCACTGTCAAACCGAGTTGGAGCTAGTGCCTCCCCATATATATGTATGGAATGGAGTTTGCAACTGAAAAGAAACTTCGTGTTCCCAACAAGCAAGTTGAAGGACGGCTTTCACACACACTTATCTCTCAGAACAGAGCAAGTGGAGAGACGTTTGTTCATCTAGCACCAAGAGAACGGGTTGCAGGAGACACTTTTTCTCTGCTTTCTCTGTCTGTTTCCTAGTGCCGGTTTGAATTTCCTGCAGTTTTCACTGTCAAACCGAGTTGGAGCTAGTACCTCCCCATATATATGTATGGAATGGAGTTTGCAACTGAAAAGAAACTTTGTGTTCCCAACAAGCTAGGTGAAGGACGGCTTTCACACACACTTATCTCTCAGAAATGAGCAAGTGGAGAGACGTTCGTTCATCTAGCACCAAGGGATCTGGTTGCATGAGACACTTTTTCTCTGCTTTCTCAGTCTGTTTCCTAGTGCCGGTTTGAAGTTCCTGCAGTTTTCACTGTCAAACCGAGTTGGAGCTAGTACCTCCCCATATATATGTATGGAATGGAGTTTGCAACTGAAAAGAAACTTTGTGTTCCCAACAAGCTAGGTGAAGGACGGCTTTCACACACACTTATCTCTCAGAACTGAGCAAGTGGAGAGACGTTCGTTCATCTAGCACCAAGGGAACGGGTTGCAGGAGACACTTTTTCTCTGCTTTCTCAGTCTGTTTCCTAGTGCCGGTTTGAAGTTCCTGCAGTTTTCACTGTCAAACCGAGTTGGAGCTAGTACCTCCCAATATATATGTATGGAATTGAGTTGGCAACTGAAAAGAAACTTTGTGTTCCCAAAAAGCTAGGTGAAGGACGGCTTTCACACACACTTATCTCTCAGAACTGAGCAAGTGGAGAGACGTTCTTTCATGTAGCACCAAGGGAACGGGTTGCAGGAGACACTTTTTCTCTGCTTTCTCAGTCTGTTTCCTAGTGCTGGTTTGAAGTTCCTGCAGTTTTCACTGTAAAACCGAGTTGGAGCTTCTACCTCCCCATATATATGTATGGAATGGAGTTTGCAACTGAAAAGAAACTCTGTGTTCCCAACAAGATAGGTGAAGGACGGCTTTCACACACACTTATCTCTCAGAACTGAGCAAGTGGAGAGACGTTCGTTCATGTAGCCCAAAGGGAACGGCTTTCCGGAGACACTTTTTCTCTGCTTTCTCAGTCTGTTTCCTAGTGCCGGTTTGAAGTTCCTGCAGTTTTCACTGTCAAACCGAGTTGGAGCTAGTACCTCCCAATATATATGTATGGAATTGAGTTGGCAACTGAAAAGAAACTTTGTGTTCCCAAAAAGCTAGGTGAAGGACGGCTTTCACACACACTTATCTCTCAGAACTGAGCAAGTGGAGAGACGTTCTTTCATGTAGCACCAAGGGAACGGGTTGCAGGAGACACTTTTTCTCTGCTTTCTCAGTCTGTTTCCTAGTGCTGGTTTGAAGTTCCTGCAGTTTTCACTGTAAAACCGAGTTGGAGCTTCTACCTCCCCATATATATGTATGGAATGGAGTTTGCAACTGAAAAGAAACTCTGTGTTCCCAACAAGATAGGTGAAGGACGGCTTTCACACACACTTATCTCTCAGAACAGAGCAAGTGGAGAGACGTTCGTTCATCTAGCACCAAGGGAACGGGTTGCAGGAGACACTTTTACTCTGCGTTCTCAGTCTGTTTCCTAGTGCCGGTTTGAAGTTCCTGCAGTTTTCACTGTCGAACCGAGTTGGAGCTAGTACCTCCCCATATATATGTATGGAATGGAGTTTGCAACTGAAAAGAAACTTTGTGTTCCCAACAAGCTAGGTGAAGGACGGCTTTCACACACACTTATCTCTCAGAACAGAGCAAGTGGAGAGACGTTCGTTAATCTAGCACCAAGGGAACGGGTTGCAGGAGACACTTTTTCTCTGCTTTCTCAGTCTGTTTCCTAGTGCCGGTTTGAATTTCCTGCAGTTTTCACTGTCAAACCGAGTTGGAGCTAGTACCTCCCCATATATATGTATGGAATGGAGTTTGCAACTGAAAAGAAACTTTGTGTTCCCAACAAGCTAGGTGAAGGACGGCTTTCACACACACTTATCTCTCAGAACTGAGCAAGTGGAGAGACGTTCGTTCATCTAGCACCAAGGGATCTGGTTGCAGGAGACACTTTTTCTCTGCTTTCTCAGTCTGTTTCCTAGTGCCGGTTTGAAGTTCCTGCCGTTTTCACTGTCAAACCGAGTTGGAGCTAGTACCTACCCATATATATGTATGGAATGGAGTTTGCAACTGAAAAGAAACTTTGTGTTCCCAACAAGGTAGGTGAAGGACGGCTTTCACACACACTTATCTCTCAGAACTGAGCAAGTGGAGAGACGTTCGTTCATCTAGCACCAAGGGAACGGGTTACAGGAGACACTTTTTCTCTGCTTTCTCAGTCTGTTTCCTAGTGCCGGTTTGAAGTTCCTGCAGTTTTCACTGTAAAACCGAGTTGGAGCTTCTACCTCCCCATATATATGTATGGAATGGAGTTTGCAACTGAAAAGAAACTTTGTGTTCCCAACAAGCTAGGTGAAGGACGGCTTTCACACACACTTATCTCTCAGAACTGAGCAAGTGGAGAGACGTTCGTTCATCTAGCACCAAGGGAACGGGTTGCAGGAGACACTTTTTCTCTGCTTTCTCAGTCTGTTTCCTAGTGCCGGTTAGAAGTTCCTGCAGTTTTCACTGTCAAACCGAGTTGGAGCTAGTACCTCCCCATATATATGTATGGAATGGAGTTTGCAACTGAAAAGAAACTTTGTGTTCCCAACAAGCAAGGTGAAGGACGGCTTTCACACACACTTATCTCTCAGAACTGAGCAAGTGGAGAGACGTTCGTTCATCTAGCACCAAGGGAACGGTTTGCAGGAGACACTTTTTCACTGCTTTCTCAGTCTGTTTCCTAGTGCCGGTTTGAAGTTCCTGCAGTTTTCACTGTAAAACCGAGTTGAAGCTTCTACCTCCCCATATATATGTATGGAATGGAGTTTGCAACTGAAAAGAAACTTTGTGTTCCCAACAAGCTAGGTGAAGGACGGCTTTCACACTCACTTATCTCTCAGAACTGAGCAAGTGGAGAGACGTTCGTTCATCTAGCACCAAGGGAACGGGTTGCAGGGGACACTTTTTCTCTGCTTTCTCAGTCTGTTTCCTAGTGCCGGTTTGAAGTTCCTGCAGTTTTCACTGTAAAACCGAGTTGGAGCTTCTACCTCCCCATATATATGTATGGAATGGAGTTTGCAACTGAAAAGAAACTCTGTGTTCCCAACAAGCTAGGTGAAGTACGGCTTTCACACACACTTATCTCTCAGAACAGAGCAAGTTGAGAGACGTTCGTTCATCTAGCACCAAGGGAACGGGTTGCAGGAGACACTATTTCTCTGCTTTCTCAGTCTGTTTCCTAGTGCCGGTTAGAAGTTCCTGCAGTTTTCACTGCCAAACCGAGTTGGAGCTAGTACCTCCCCATATATATGTATGGAATGGAGTTTGCAACTGAAAAGAAACTTTGTGTTCCCAACAAACTAGGTGAAGTACGGCTTTCACACACACTTAACTCTCAAAACTGAGCAAGTGGAGAGACGTTCGTTCATCTAGCACCAAGGGAACGGGTTGCAGGAGACACTTTTTCTCTGCTTCCTCAGTCTGTTTCCTAGTGCCGGTTTGAGGTTCCTGCAGTTTTCACTGTAAAACCGAGTTGGAGCTTCTACCTCCCCATATATATGTATGGAATGGGGTTTGCAACTGAAAAGAAACTTTGTGTTCCCAACAAGCTAGGTGAAGGACGGCTTTCACACACACTTATCTCTCAGAACTGAGCAAGTGGAGAGACGTTCGTTCATCTAGCACCAAGGGAACGGGTTGCAGGAGACACTTTTTCTCTGCTTTCTCAGTCTGTTTCCTAGTGCCGGTTAGAAGTTCCTGCAGTTTTCACTGTCAAACCGAGTTGGAGCTAGTACCTCCCCATATATATGTATGGAATGGAGTTTGCAACTGAAAAGAAACTTTGTGTTCCCAACAAGCTAGGTGAAGGACGGCTTTCACACACACTTATCTCTCAGAACTGAGCAAGTGGAGAGACGTTCGTTCATCTAGCACCAAGGGAACGGGTTGCAGGAGACACTTTTTCTCTGCTTTCTCAGTCTGTTTCCTAGTGCCGGTTTGAAGTTCCTGCAGTTTTCACTGTAAAACCGAGTTGGAGCTTGTACCTCCCCATATATATGTATGGAATGGAGTTTGCAACTGAAAAGAAACTTTGTGTTCCCAACAAGCTAGGTGAAGGACGGCTTTCACACACACTTATCTCTCAGAACTGAGCAAGTGGAGAGACGTTCGTTCATCTAGCACCAAGGGAACGGGTTGCAGGGGACACTTTTTCTCTGCTTTCTCAGTCTGTTTCCTAGTGCCGGTTTGAAGTTCCTGCAGTTTTCACTGTAAAACCGAGTTGGAGCTTCTACATCCCCATATATATGTATGGAATGGAGTTTGCAACTGAAAAGAAACTTTGTGTTCCCAACAAGCTAGGTGAAGGACGGCTTTCACACACACTTATCTCTCAGAACTGAGCAAGTGGAGAGACGTTCGTTCATCTAGCACCAAGGGAACGGGTTGCAGGGGACATTTTTTTTCTCTGCTTTCTCAGTCTGTTTCCTAGTGCCGGTTTGAAGTTCCTGCAGTTTTCACTGTAAAACCGAGTTGGAGATTCTACCTCCCCATATATATGTATGGAATGGAGTTTGCAACTGAAAAGAAACTTTGTGTTCCCAACAAGCTAGGTGAAGGACGGCTTTCACACACACTTATCTCTCAGAACAGAGCAAGTGGAGAGACGTTCGTTCATCTAACACCAAGGGAACGGGTTGCAGGAAACACTTTTTCTCTGCTTTCTCAGTCTGTTTCCTAGTGCCGGTTTGAAGTTCCTGCAGTTTTCACTGTCAAACCGAGTTGGAGCTAGTACCTCCCCATATATATGTATGGAATGGAGTTTGCAACTGAAAAGAAACTTTGTGTTCCCAACAAGCTAGCTGAAGGACGGCTTTCACACACACTTATCTCTCAGAACTGAGCAAGTGGAGAGACGTTCGTTCATCTAGCACCAAGGGAACGGGTTGCAGGAGACACTTTTTCTCTGCTTTCTCAGTCTGTTTCCTAGTGCCGGTTTGAAGTTCCTGCAGTTTTCACTGTAAAACCGAGTTGGAGCTAGTACCTCCCCATATATATGTATGGAATGGAGTTTGCAACTGAAAAGAATCTTTGTGTTCCCAACAAGCTAGTTGAAGGACGGCTTTCACACACACTTATCTCTCAGAACTGAGCAAGTGGAGAGACGTTCGTTCATGTAGCACAAAGGGAACGGGTTTCCGGAGACACTTTTTCTCTGCTTTCTCAGTCTGTTTCCTAGTGCCGGTTTGAAGTTCCTGCAGTTTTCACTGTCAAACCGAGTTGGAGCTAGTACCTCCCAATATATATGTATGGAATTGAGTTGGCAACTGAAAAGAAACTATGTGTTCCCAAAAAGCTAGGTGAAGGACGGCTTTCACACACACTTATCTCTCAGAACTGAGCAAGTGGAGAGACGTTCGTTCATCTAGCACCAAGGGAACGGGTTGCAGGAGACACTTTTTCTCTGCTTTCTCAGTCTGTTTCCTAGTGCCGGTTTGAAGTTCCTGCAGTTTTCACTGTAAAATCTAGTTGGAGCTAGTACCTCCCCATATATATGTATGGAATGGAGTTTGCAACTGAAAAGAATCTTTGTGTTCCCAACAAGCTAGGTGAAGGACGGCTTTCACACACACTTATCTCTCAGAACTGAGCAAGTGGAGAGACGTTCGTTCATCTAGCACAAAGGGAACGGGTTGCAGGAGACACTTTTTCTCTGCTTTCTCAGTCTGTTTCCTAGTGCCGGTTTGAAGTTCCTGCAGTTTTCACTGTAAAACCGAGTTGGAGATTCTACCTCCCCATATATATGTATGGAATGGAGTTTGCAACTGAAAAGAAACTTTGTGTTCCCAACAAGCTAGGTGAAGGACGGCTTTCACACACACTTATCTCTCAGAACTGAGCAAGTGGAGAGACGTTCGTTCATCTAGCACCAAGGGAACGGGTTGCAGGAGACACTTTTTCTCTGCTTTCTCAGTCTGTTTCCTAGTGCCGGTTTGAAGTTCCTGCAGTTTTCACTGTCAAACCGAGTTGGAGCTAGTACCTACCCATATATATGTATGGAATGGAGTTTGCAACTGAAAAGAAACTTTGTGTTCCCAACAAGGTAGGTGAAGGACGGCTTTCACACACACTTATCTCTCAGAACTGAGCAAGTGGAGAGACGTTCGTTCATCTAGCACCAAGGGAACGGGTTACAGGAGACACTTTTTCTCTGCTTTCTCTGTCTGTTTCCTAGTGCCGGTTTGAAGTTCCTGCAGTTTTCACTGTAAAACCGAGTTGGAGCTTCTACCTCCCCATATATATGTATGGAATGGAGTTTGCAACTGAAAAGAAACTTTGTGTTCCCAACAAGCTAGGTGAAGGACGGCTTTCACACACACTTATCTCTCAGAACTGAGCAAGTGGAGAGACGTTCGTTCATCTAGCACCAAGGGAACGGGTTGCAGGAGACACTTTTTCTCTGCTTTCTCAGTCTGTTTCCTAGTGCCGGTTTGAAGTTCCTGCAGTTTTCACTGTAAAACCGAGTTGGAGCTTGTACCTCCCCATATATATGTATGGAATGGAGTTTGCAACTGAAAAGAAACTTTGTGTTCCCAACAAGCTAGGTGAAGTACGGCTTTCACACACACTTATCTCTCAGAACTGAGCAAGTGGAGAGACGTTCGTTCATCTAGCAACAAGGGAACGGGTTGCAGGAGACACTTTTTCTCTGCTTTCTCAGTCTGTTTCCTAGTGCCGGTTTGAAGTTCCTGCAGTTTTCACTGTAAAACCGAGTTGGAGATTCTACCTCCCCATATATATGTATGGAATGGAGTTTGCAACTGAAAAGAAACTTTGTGTTCCCAACAAGCTAGGTGAAGGACGGCTTTCACACACACTTATCTCTCAGAACTGAGCAAGTGGAGAGACGTTCGTTCATCTAGCACCAATGGAACGGGTTGCAGGAGACACTTTTTCTCTGCTTTCTCAGTCTGTTTCCTAGTGCCGGTTTGAAGTTCCTGCAGTTTTCACTGTAAAACCGAGTTGGAGCTTGTACCTCCCCATATATATGTATGGAATGGAGTTTGCAACTGAAAAGAAACTTTGTGTTCTCAACAAGCAAGGTGAAGGACGGCTTTCACACACACTTATCTCTCAGAACTGAGCAAGTGGAGAGACGTCCGTTCATCTAGCAACAAGGGAACGGGTTGCAGGAGACACTTTTTCTCTGCTTTCTCAGTCTGTTTCCTAGTGCCGGTTTGAAGTTCCTGCAGTTTTCACTGTAAAACCGAGTTGGAGCTAGTACCTCCCCATACATATGTATGGAATGGAGTTAGCAACTGAAAAGAAACTTTGTGTTCCCAACAAGCTAGGTGAAGGACGGCTTTCACACACACTTATCTCTCAGAACTGAGCAAGTGCAGAGACGTTCGTTCATCTAGCACCAAGGGAACGGGTTGCAGGAGACACTTTTTCTCTGCTTTCTCAGTCTGTTTCCTAGTGCCGGTTTGAAGTTCCTGCAGTTTTCACTGTAAAACCGAGTTGGAGCTTCTACCTCCCCATATATATGTATGGAATGGAGTTTGCAACTGAAAAGAAACTTTGTGTTCCCAACAAGCTAGGTGAAGGACGGATTTCACACACACATATCTCTCAGAACTGAGCAAGTGGAGAGACGTTCGTTCATCTAGCACCAAGGGAACGGTTTGCAGGAGACACTTTTTCTCTGCTTTCTCAGTCTGTTTCCTAGTGCCGGTTTGAAGTTCCTGCAGTTTTCACTGTAAAACCGAGTTGGAGCTTCTACCTCCCCATATATATGTATGGAATGGAGTTTGCAACTGAAAAGAAACTTTGTGTTCCCAACAAGCTAGGTGAAGGACGGCTTTCACACACACTTATCTCTCAGAACTGAGCAAGTGGAGAGACGTTCTTTCATCTAGCACCAAGGGAACGGGTTGCAGGGGACACTTTTTCTCTGCTTTCTCAGTCTGTTTCCTAGTGCCGGTTTGAAGTTCCTGCAGTTTTCACTGTAAAACCGAGTTGGAGCTTCTACCTCCCCATATATATGTATGGAATGGAGTTTGCAACTGAAAAGAAACTCTGTGTTCCCAACAAGCTAGGTGAAGTACGGCTTTCACACACACTTATCTCTCAGAACAGAGCAAGTGGAGAGACGTTCGTTCATCTAGCACCAAGGGAACGGGTTGCAGGAGACACTTTTTCTCTGCTTTCTCAGTCTGTTTCCTAGTGCCGGTTAGAAGTTCCTGCAGTTTTCACTGTCAAACCGAGTTGGAGCTAGTACCTCCCCATATATATGTATGGAATGGAGTTTGCAACTGAAAAGAAACTCTGTGTTCCCAACAAACTAGGTGAAGTACGGCTTTCACACACACTTAACTCTCAAAACTGAGCAAGTGGAGAGACGTTCGTTCATCTAGCACCAAGGGAACGGGTTGCAGGAGACACTTTTTCTCTGCTTCCTCAGTCTGTTTCCTAGTGCCGGTTTGAAGTTCCTGCAGTTTTCACTGTAAAACCGAGTTGGAGCTTCTACCTCCCCATATATATGTATGGAATGGGGTTTGCAACTGAAAAGAAACTTTGTGTTCCCAACAAGCTAGGTGAAGTACGGCTTTCACACACACTTATCTCTCAGAACTGAGCAAGTGGAGAGACGTTCGTTCATCTAGCACCAAGGGAACGGGTTACAGGAGACACTTTATCTCTGCTTTCTCTGTCTGTTTCCTAGTGCCGGTTTTAAGTTCCTGCAGTTTTCACTGTAAAACCGAGTTGGAGCTTTTACCTCCCCATATATATGTATGGAATGGAGTTTGCAACTGAAAAGAAACTTTGTGTTCCCAACAAGCTAGGTGAAGGACGGCTTTCACACACACTTATCTCTCAGAACTGAGCAAGTGGAGAGACGTTCGTTCATCTAGCACCAAGGGAACGGGTTGCAGGAGACACTTTATCTCTGCTTTCTCAGTCTGTTTCCTAGTGCCGGTTTGAAGTTCCTGCAGTTTTCACTGTAAAACCGAGTTGGAGCTTGTACCTCCCCATATATATGTATGGAATGGAGTTTGCAACTGAAAAGAAACTTTGTGTTCCCAACAAGCTAGGTGAAGGACGGCTTTCACACACACTTATCTCTCAGAACTGAGCAAGTGGAGAGAAGTTCGTTCATCTAGCACCAAGGGAACGGGTTGCAGGGGACACTTTTTCTCTGCTTTCTCAGTCTGTTTCCTAGTGCCGGTTTGAAGTTCCTGCAGTTTTCACTGTAAAACCGAGTTGGAGCTTCTAAATCCCCATATATATGTATGGAATGGAGTTTGCAACTGAAAAGAAACTTTGTGTTCCCAACAAGCTAGGTGAAGGACGGCTTTCACACACACTTATCTCTCAGAACAGAGCAAGTGGAGAGACGTTCGTTCATCTAGCACCAAGGGAACGGGTTGCAGGAGACACTTTTTCTCTGCTTTCTCAGTCTGTTTCCTAGTGCCGGTTTGAAGTTCCTGCAGTTTTCACTGTCAAACCGAGTTGGAGCTAGTACCTCCCCATATATATGTATGGAATGGAGTTTGCAACTGAAAAGAAACTTTGTGTTCCCAACAAGCTAGGTGAAGGACGGCTTTCACACACACTTATCTCTCAGAACTGAGCAAGTGGAGAGACGTTCGTTCATCTAGCAACTAGGGAACGGGTTGCAGGAGACACTTTTTCTCTGATTTCTCAGTCTGTTTCCTAGTGCCGGATTGAAGTTCCTGCAGTTTTCACTGTAAAACCGAGTTGGAGCTAGTACCTCCCCATATATATGTATGGAATGGAGTTTGCAACTGAAAAGAAACTATGTGTTCCCAACAAGCTAGGTGAAGGACGGCTCTCACACACACTTATCTCTCAGAACTGAGCAAGTGGAGAGACGTTCGTTCATCTAGCACCAAGGGAAAGGGTTGCAGGGGACACATTTTCTCTGCTTTCTCAGTCTGTTTCCTAGTGCCGGTTTGAAGTTCCTGCAGTTTTCACTGTAAAACCGAGTTGGAGCTTCTATTTCCCCATATATATGTATTGAATGGAGTTTGCAACTGAAAAGAAACTTTGTGTTCCCAACAAGCTAGGTGAAGGACGGCTTTCACACACACATCTCTCAGAACAGAGCAAGTGGAGAGACGTTCGTTCATCTAGCACCAAGGGAACGGGTTGCAGGAGACACGTTTTCTCTGCTTTCACAGTCTGTTTCCTAGTGCCGGTTTGAAGTTCCTGCAGTTTTCACTGTAAAACCGAGTTGGAGCTTCTACATCCCCATATATATGTATGGAATGGAGTTTGCAACTGAAAAGAAACTTTGTGTTCCCAACAAGCAAGGTGAAGGACGGCTTTCACACACACTTATCTCTCAGAACTGAGCAAGTGGAGAGACGTTCGTTCATCTAGCACCAAGGGAACGGGTTGCAGGAGACACTTTTTCTCTGCTTTCTCAGTCTGTTTCCTAGTGCCGGTTTGAAGTTCCTGCAGTTTTCACTGTAAAACCGAGTTGGAGCTTGTACCTCCCCATATATATGTATGGAATGGAGTTTGCATCTGAAAAGAAACTTTGTGTTCCCAACAAGCTAGGTGAAGGACGGCTTTCACACACACTTATCTCTCAGAACTGAGCAAGTGGAGAGACGTTCGTTCATCTAGCACCAAGGGAACGGGTTGCAGGAGACACTTTTTCTCTGCTTTCTCAGTCTGTTTCCTAGTGCCTGTTTGAAGTTCCTGCAGTTTTCATTGTCAAACCGATTAGGAGCTAGTATCTCCCCATATATATGTATGGAATGGAGTTTGCAACTGAAAAGAAAGTTTGTGTTCCCAACAAGCTAGGTGAAGGACGGCTTTCACACACACTTATCTCTCAGAACTGAGCAAGTGGAGAGACGTTCGTTCATCTAGCACCAAGGGAAAGGGTTGCAGGAGACACTTTTTCTCTGCTTTCTCAGTCTGTTTCCTAGTGCCGGTTTGAAGTTCCTGCAGTTTTCACTGTAAAACCGAGTTGGAGCTAGTACCTCCCCATATATATGTATGGAATGGAGTTTGCAACTGAAAAGAAACTTTGTGTTCCCAACAAGCTAGGTGAAGGACGGCTTTCACACACACTTAACTCTCAGAACTGAGCAAGTGGAGAGACGTTCGTTCATGTAGCACCAAGGGAACGGGTTGCAGGAGACACTTTTTCTATGCTTTCTCAGTCTGTTTCCTAGTGCCGGTTTGAAGTTCCTGCAGTTTTCACTGTCAAACCGAGTTGGAGCTAGTACCTCCCCATATATATGTATGGAATTCAGTTGGCAACTGAAAAGAAACTTTGTGTTCCCAACAAGCTAGGTGAAGGACGGCTTTCACACACACTTATCTCTCAGAACTGAGCAAGTGGAGAGACGTTCGTTCATCTAGCACCAAGGGAACGGGTTGCAGGGGACACTTTTTCTCTGCTTTCTCAGTCTGTTTCCTAGTGCCGGTTTGAAGTTCCTGCAGTTTTCACTGTCAAACCGAGTTGGAGCTAGTACCTCCCCATATATATGTATGGAATGGAGTTTGCAACTGAAAAGAAACTTTGTGTTCCCAACAAGCTAGGTGAAGGACGGCTTTCCCAAGCACATATCTCTCAGAACTGAGCAAGTGGAGAGACGTTCGTTCATCTAGCACCAAGGGAACGGGTTGCAGGAGACACTTTTTCTCTGCTTTCTCAGTCTGTTTCCTAGTGCCGGTTTGAAGTTCCTGCAGTTTTCATTGTCAAACCGATTTGGAGCTAGTATCTACCCATATATATGTATGGAATGGAGTTTGCAACTGAAAAGAAACTTTGTGTTCCCAACAAGCTAGGTGAAGGACGGCTTTCACACACACTTATCTCTCAGAACTGAGCAAGTGGAGAGACGTTCGTTCATCTAGCACCAAGGGAAAGGGTTGCAGGAGACACTTTTTCTCTGCTTTCTCAGTCTGTTTCCTAGTGCCGGTTTGAAGTTCCTGCAGTTTTCACTGTCAAACCGAGTTGGAGCTAGTACCTCCCCATATATATGTATGGAATGGAGTTTGCAACTGAAAAGAAACTTTGTGTTCCCAACAAGCTAGGTGAAGGACGGCTTTCCCAAGCACATATCTCTCAGAACTGAGCAAGTGGAGAGACGTTCGTTCATCTAGCACCAAGGGAACGGGTTGCAGGAGACACTTTTTCTCTGCTTTCTCAGTCTGTTTCCTAGTGCCGGTTTGAAGTTCCTGCAGTTTTCATTGTCAAACCGATTTGGAGCTAGTATCTCCCCATATATATGTATGGAATGGAGTTTGCAACTGAAAAGAAACTTTGTGTTCCCAACAAGCTAGGTGAAAGACGGCTTTCACACACACTTAACTCTCAGAACTGAGCAAGTGGAGAGACGTTCTTTCATGTAGCACCAAGGGAACGGGTTGCAGGAGACACTTTTTCTCTGCTTCCTCAGTCTGTTTCCTAGTGCCGGTTTGAAGTTCCTGCAGTTTTCTCTGTAAAACCGAGTTGGAGCTAGTACCTCCCCATATATATGTATGGAATGGAGTTTGCAACTGAAAAGAAACTTTGTGTTCCCAACAAGCTAGGTGAAGGACGGCTTTCACACACACTTATCTCTCAGAACTGAGCAAGTGGAAAGACGTTCTTTCATGTAGCACCAAGGGAACGGGTTGCAGTAGACACTTTTTCTCTGCTTCCTCAGTCTGTTTCCTAGTGCCGGTTTGAAGTTCCTGCAGTTTTCACTGTAAAACCGAGTTGGAGCTTGTACCTCCCCATATATATGTATGGAATGGGGTTTGCAACTGAAAAGAAACTTTGTGTTCCCAACAAGCTAGGTAAAGTACGGCTTTCACACACACTTATCTCTCAGAACTGAGCAATTGGAGAGACGTTCGTTCATCTAGCACCAAGGGAACGGGTTGCAGGAGACACTTTTTCTCTGCTTTCTCAGTCTGTTTCCTAGTGCCGGTTGGAAGTTCCTGCAGTTTTCACTGTCAAACCGAGTTGGAGCTAGTACCTCCCCATACATATGTATGGAAAGGAGTTTGCAACTGAAAAGAAACTTTGTGTTCCCAACAAGCTAGGTGAAGGACGGCTTTCACACACACTTATCTCTCAGAACTGAGCAAGTGGAGAGACGTTCGTTCATCTAGCACCAAGGGAACGGGTTGCAGGAGACACTTTTTCTCTGCTTTCTCAGTCTGTTTCCTAGTGCCGGTTTGAAGTTCCTGCAGTTTTCACTGTCAAACCGAGTTGGAGCTAGTACCTCCCCATATATATGTATGGAATGGAGTTTGCAACTGAAAAGAAACTTTGTGTTCCCAACAAGCTAGGTGAAGGACGGCTTTCCCAAGCACATATCTCTCAGAACTGAGCAAGTGGAGAGACGTTCGTTCATCTAGCACCAAGGGAACGGGTTGCAGGAGGCACTTTTTCTCTGCTTTCTCAGTCTGTTTCCTAGTGCCGGTTTGAAGTTCCTGCAGTTTTCATTGTCAAACCGATTAGGAGCTAGTATCTCCCGTTATATATGTATGGAATGGAGTTTGCAACTGAAAAGAAACTTTGTGTTCCCAACAAGCTAGGTGAAGGACGGCTTTCACACACACTTATCTCTCAGAACTGAGCAAGTGGAGAGACGTTCGTTCTTATAGCACCAAGGGAAAAGGTTGCAGGAGACACTTTTTCTCTGCTTTCTCAGTCTGTTTCCTAGTGCCGGTTTGAAGTTCCTGCAGTTTTCACTGTAAAACCGAGTTGAAGCTAGTACCTCCCCATATATATGTATGGAATGGAGTTTGCAACTGAAAAGAAACTATGTGTTCCCAACAATCTAGTTGAAGGACGGCTTTCACACACACTTAACTCTCAGAACTGAGCAAGTGGAGAGACGTTCTTTCATGTAGCACCAAGGGAACGGGTTGCAGGAGACACTTTTTCTCTGCTTCCTCAGTCTGTTTCCTAGTGCCGGTTTGAAGTTCCTGCAGTTTTCACTGTAAAACCGAGTTGGAGCTAGTACCTCCCCATATATATGTATGGAATGGAGTTTGCAACTGAAAAGAAACTTTGTGTTCCCAACAAGCTAGGTGAAGGACGGCTTTCACACACACTTAACTCTCAGAACTGAGCAAGTGGAGAGACGTTCTTTCATGTAGCAACAAGGGAACGGGTTGCAGGAGACACTTTTTCTCTGCTTCCTCAGTCTGTTTCCTAGTGCCAGTTTGAAGTTCCTGCAGTTTTCACTGTAAAACCGAGTTGGAGCTAGTACCTCCCCATATATATGTATGGAATGGAGTTTGCAACTGAAAAGAAACTTTGTGTTCCCAACAAGCTAGGTGAAGGACGGCTTTCACACACACTTATCTCTCAGAACTGAGCAAGTGGAGAGACGTTCTTTCATGTAGCACCAAGGGAACGGGTTGCAGGAGACACTTTTTCTCTGCTTTCTCAGTCTGTTTCCTAGTGCCGGTTTGAAGTTCCTGCAGTTTTCACTGTCAAACCGAGTTGGAGCTAGTACCTCCCCATATATATGTATGGAAAGGAGTTTGCAACTGAAAAGAAACTTTGTGTTCCCAACAAGCTAGGTGAAGGACGGCTTTCACACACACTTATCTCTCAGAACTGAGCAAGTGGAGAGACGTTCGTTCATCTAGCACCAAGGGAACGGGTTGCAGGAGACACTTTTTCTCTGCTTTCTCAGTCTGTTTCCTAGTGCCGGTTTGAAGTTCCTGCAGTTTTCACTGTCAAACCGAGTTGGAGCTAGTACCTCCCCATATATATGTATGGAATGGAGTTTGCAACTGAAAAGAAACTTTGTGTTCCCAACAAGCTAGGTGAAGGACGGCTTTCCCAAGCACATATCTCTCAGAACTGAGCAAGTGGAGAGACGTTCGTTCATCTAGCACCAAGGGAACGGGTTGCAGGAGACACTTTTTCTCTGCTTTCTCAGTCTGTTTCCTAGTGCCGGTTTGAAGTTCCTGCAGTTTTCACTGTAAAACCGAGTTGAAGCTAGTACCTCCCCATATATATGTATGGAATGGAGTTTGCATCAGAAAAGAAACTATGTGTTCCCAACAAGCTAGGTGAAGGACGGCTTTCACACACACTTAACTCTCAGAACTGAGCAAGTGGAGAGACGTTCTTTCATGTAGCACCAAGGGAACGGGTTGCAGGAGACACTTTTTCTCTGCTTCCTCAGTCTGTTTCCTAGTGCCGGTTTGAAGTTCCTGCAGTTTTCTCTGTAAAACCGAGTTGGAGCTAGTACCTCCCCATATATATGTATGGAATGGAGTTTGCAACTGAAAAGAAACTTTGTGTTCCCAACAAGCTAGGTGAAGGACGGCTTTCACACACACTTATCTCTCAGAACTGAGCAATTCGAGAGACGTTCGTTCATCTAGCACCAATTGAACGGGTTGCAGGAGACACTTTTTCTCTGCTTTCTCAGTGTGTTTCCTAGTGCCGGTTGGAAGTTCTTGCAGTTTTCACTGTCAAACCGAGTTGGAGCTAGTACCTCACCATATATATGTATGGAAAGGAGTTTGCAACTGAAAAGAAACTTTGTGTTCCCAACAAGCTAGGTGAAGGACGGCTTTCACACACACTTATCTCTCAGAACTGAGCAAGTGGAGAGACGTTCGTTCATCTAGCACCAAGGGAACGGGTTTCAGGAGACACTTTTTCTCTGCTTTCTCAGTCTGTTTCCTAGTGCCGGTTTGAAGTTCCTGCAGTTTTCACTGTCAAACCGAGTTGGAGCTAGTACCTCCCCATATATATGTATGGAATGGAGTTTGCAACTGAAAAGAAACTTTGTGTTCCCAACAAGCTAGGTGAAGGACGGCTTTCCCAAGCACATATCCCTCAGAACTGAGCAAGTGGAGAGACGTTCGTTCATCTAGCACCAAGGGAACGGCTTGCAGGAGACACTTTTTCTCTGCTTTCTCAGTCTGTTTCCTAGTGCCGGTTTGAAGTTCCTGCAGTTTTCATTGTCAAACCGATTTGGAGCTAGTATCTACCCATATATATGTATGGAATGGAGTTTGCAACTGAAAAGAAACTTTGTGTTCCTAACAAGCTAGGTGAAGGACGGCTTTCACACACACTTATCTCTCAGAACTGAGCAAGTGGAGAGACGTTCGTTCATCTAGCACCAAGGGAAAGGGTTGCAGGAGACACTTTTTCTCTGCTTTCTCAGTCTGTTTCCTAGTGCCGGTTTGAAGTTCCTGCAGTTTTCACTGTAAAACCGATTTGAAGCTAGTACCTCCCCATATATATGTATGGAATGGAGTTTGCAACTGAAAAGAAACTATGTGTTCCCAACAAGCTAGGTGAAGGACGGCTTTCACACACACTTAACTCTCAGAACTGAGCAAGTGGAGAGACGTTCTTTCATGTAGCACCAAGGGAACGGGTTGCAGGAGACACTTTTTCTCTGCTTCCTCAGTCTGTTTCCTAGTGCCGGTTTGAAGTTCCTGCAGTTTTCATTGTCAAACCGATTAGGAGCTAGTATCTCCCCATATATATGTATGGAATGGAGTTTGCAACTGAAAAGAATCTTTGTGTTCCCAACAAGCTAGGTGAAGGACGGCTTTCACACACACTTATCTCTCAGAACTGAGCAAGTGGAGAGACGTTCGTTCATCTAGCACCAAGGGAACGGGTTGCAGGAGACACTTTTTCTCTGCTTTCTCAGTCTGTTTCCTAGTGCCGGTTTGAAGTTCCTGCAGTTTTCACTGTAAAACCGTGTTGGAGCTTCTACCTCCCCATATATATGTATGGAAAGGAGTTTGCAACTGAAAAGAAACTTTGTGTTCCCAACAAGCAAGGTGAAGGACGGCTTTCACACACACTTATCTCTCAGAACTGCGCAATTGGAGAGACGTTCGTTCATCTAGCACCAAGGGAACGGGTTGCAGGAGACACTTTTTCTCTGCTTTCTCAGTCTGTTTTCTAGTGCCGTTTGGAAGTTCCTGCAGTTTTCACTGTCAAACCGAGTTGGAGCTAGTACCTCCCCATATATATGTATGGAAAGGAGTTTGCAACTGAAAAGAAACTTTGTGTTCCCAACAAGCTAGGTGAAGGACGGCTTTCACACACACTTTTCTCTCAGAACTGAGCAAGTGGTGAGACGTTCGTTCATCTAGCACCAAGGGAACGGGTTGCAGGAGACACTTTTTCTCTGCTTTCTCAGTCTGTTTCCTAGTGCCGGTTTGAAGTTCCTGCAGTTTTCACTGTCAAACCGAGTGGAGCTAGTACCTCCCCATATATATGTATGGAATGGAGTTTGCAACTGAAAAGAAACTTTGTGTTCCCAACAAGCTAGGTGAAGGACGGCTTTCCCAAGCACATATCTCTCAGAACTGAGCAAGTGGAGAGACGTTCGTTCATCTAGCACCAAGGGAACGGGTTGCAGGAGACACTTTTTCTCTGCTTTCTCAGTCTGTTTCCTAGTGCCGGTTTGAAGTTCCTGCAGTTTTCACTGTCAAACCGAGTTGGAGCTAGTACCTCCCCTTATATATGTATGGAATGGAGTTTGCAACTGAAAAGAAACTTTGTGTTCCCAACAAGCTAGGTGAAGGACGGCTTTCCCAAGCACATATCTCTCAGAACTGAGCAAGTGGAGAGACGTTCGTTCATCTAGCACCAAGGGAACGGGTTGCAGGAGACACTTTTTCTCTGCTTTCTCAGTCTGTTTCCTAGTGCCGGTTTGAAGTTCCTGCAGTTTTCATTGTCAAACCGATTTGGAGCTAGTATCTACCCATATATATGTATGGAATGGAGTTTGCAACTGAAAAGAAACTTTGTGTTCCCAACAAGCTAGGTGAAGGACGGCTTTCACACACACTTATCTCTCAGAACTGAGCAAGTGGAGAGACGTTCGTTCATCTAGCACCAAGGGAAAGGGTTGCAGGAGACACTTTTTCTCTGCTTTCTCAGTCTGTTTCCTAGTGCCGGTTTGAAGTTCCTGCAGTTTTCACTGTAAAACCGAGTTGAAGCTAGTACCTCCCCATATATATGTATGGAATGGAGTTTGCAACTGAAAAGAAACTATGTGTTCCCAACAAGCTAGGTGAAGGACTGCTTTCACACACACTTAACTCTCAGAACTGAGCAAGTGGAGAGACGTTCTTTCATGTAGCACCAAGGGAACGGGTTGCAGGAGACACTTTTTCTCTGCTTCCTCAGTCTGTTTCCTAGTGCCGGTTTGAAGTTCCTGCAGTTTTCATTGTCAAACCGATTAGGAGCTAGTATCTCCCCATATATATGTATGGAATGGAGTTTGCAACTGAAAAGAAACTTTGTGTTCCCAACAAGCTAGGTGAAGGACGGCTTTCACACACACTTATCTCTCAGAACTGAGCAAGTGGAGAGACGTTCGTTCATCTAGCACCAAGGGAACGGGTTGCAGGAGACACTTTTTCTCTGCTTTCTCAGTCTGTTTCCTAGTGCCGGTTTGAAGTTCCTGCAGTTTTCACTGTAATACCGAGTTGGAGCTTCTACCTCCCCATATATATGTATGGAAAGGAGTTTGCAACTGAAAAGAAACTTTGTGTTCCCAACAAGCAAGGTGAAGGACGGCTTTCACACACACTTATCTCTCAGAACTGCGCAATTGGAGAGACGTTCGTTCATCTAGCACCAAGGGAACGGGTTGCAGGAGGCACTTTTTCTCTGATTTCTCAGTCTGTTTTCTAGTGCCGTTTGGAAGTTCCTGCAGTTTTCACTGTCAAACCGAGTTGGAGCTAGTACCTCCCCATATATATGTATGGAAAGGAGTTTGCAACTGAAAAGAAACTTTGTGTTCCCAACAAGCTAGGTGAAGGACGGCTTTCACACACACTTATCTCTCAGAACTGAGCAAGTGGAGAGACGTTCGTTCATCCAGCACCAAGGGAACGGGTTGCAGGAGACACTTTTTCTCTGCTTTCTCAGTCTGTTTCCTAGTGCCGGTTTGAAGTTCCTGCAGTTTTCACTGTCAAACCGAGTTGGAGCTAGTACCTCCCCATATATATGTATGGAATGGAGTTTGCAACTGAAAAGAACTTTGTGTTCCCAACAAGCTAGGTGAAGGACGGCTTTCACACACACTTATCTCTCAGAACTGAGCAAGTGGAGAGACGTTCGTTCATCTAGCACCAAGGGAACGGGTTGCAGGAGGCACTTTTTCTCTGCTTTCTCAGACTGTTTCCTAGTGCCGGTGTGAAGTTCCTGCAGTTTTCACTGTAAAACCGAGTTGGAGCTTCTACCTCCAAATATATATGTATGGAATGGAGTTTGCAACTGAAAAGAAACTTTGTGTTCCCAACAAGCTAGGTGAAGGACGGCTTTCACACACACTTATCTCTCAGAACTGAGCAAGTGGAGAGACGTTCGTTCATCTAGCACCAAGGGAACGGGTTGCAGGAGACACTTTTTCTCTGCTTTCTCAGTCTGTTTCCTAGTGCCGGTTTGAAGTTCCTGCAGTTTTCACTGTAATACCGAGTTGGAGCTTCTACCTCCCCATATATATGTATGGAAAGGAGTTTGCAACTGAAAAGAAACTTTGTGTTCCCAACAAGCAAGGTGAAGGACGGCTTTCACACACACTTATCTCTCAGAACTGCGCAATTGGAGAGACGTTCGTTCATCTAGCACCAAGGGAACGGGTTGCAGGAGACACTTTTTCTCTGATTTCTCAGTCTGTTTTCTAGTGCCGTTTGGAAGTTCCTGCAGTTTTCACTGTCAAACCGAGTTGGAGCTTGTACCTCCCCATATATATGTATGGAATGGGGTTTGCAACTGAAAAGAAACTTTGTGTTCCCAACAAGCTAGGTGAAGGACGGCTTTCACACACACTTATCTCTCAGAACTGAGCAAGTGGAGAGACGTTCGTTCATCCAGCACCAAGGGAACGGGTTGCAGGAGACACTTTTTCTCTGCTTTCTCAGTCTGTTTCCTAGTGCCGGTTTGAAGTTCCTGCAGTTTTCACTGTCAAACCGAGTTGGAGCTAGTACCTCCCCATATATATGTATGGAATGGAGTTTGCAACTGAAAAGAACTTTGTGTTCCCAACAAGCTAGGTGAAGGACGGCTTTCACACACACTTATCTCTCAGAACTGAGCAAGTGGAGAGACGTTCGTTCATCTAGCACCAAGGGAACGGGTTGCAGGAGGCACTTTTTCTCTGCTTTCTCAGACTGTTTCCTAGTGCCGGTGTGAAGTTCCTGCAGTTTTCACTGTAAAACCGAGTTGGAGCTTCTACCTCCAAATATATATGTATGGAATGGAGTTTGCAACTGAAAAGAAACTTTGTGTTCCCAAAAAGCTAGGTGAAGGACGGCTTTCACACACACTTATCTCTCAGAACTGAGCAAGTGGAGAGACTTTCGTTCATCTAGCACCAAGGGAACGGGTTGCAGGAGACACTTTTTCTCTGCTTTCTCAGTCTGTTTCCTATTGCCGGTTTGAAGTTCCTGCAGTTTTCAGTGTAAAACCGAGTTGGACCTAGTACCTCCCCATATATATGTATGGAATGGAGTTTGCAACTGAAAAGAAACTTTGTGTTCCCAACAAGCTAGGTGAAGGACGGCTTTCACACACACTTATCTCTCAGAACTGAGCAAGTGGAGAGACGTTCGTTCATCTAGCACCAAGGGAACGGGTTGCAGGAGACACTTTTTCTCTGCTTTCTCAGTCTGTTTCCTAGTGCCGGTTTGAAGTTCCTGCAGTTTTCACTGTAAAACCGAGTTGGAGCTTGTACCTCCCCATATATATGTATGGAATGGGGTTTGCAACTGAAAAGAAACTTTGTGTTCCCAACAAGCTAGGTGAAGGACGGCTTTCACACACACTTATCTCTCAGAACTGAGCAAGTGGAGAGACGTTCGTTCATCTAGCACCAAGGGAACGGGTTGCAGGAGACACTTTTTCTCTGCTTTCTCAGTCTGTTTCCTAGTGCCGGTTTGAAGTTCCTGCAGTTTTCACTGTAAAACCGAGTTGGAGCTTGTACCTCCCCATATATATGTATGGAATGGAGTTTGCAACTGAAAAGAAACTTTGTGTTCCCAACAAGCTAGGTGAAGGACGGCTTTCACACACACTTATCTCTCAGAACTGAGCAAGTGGAGAGACGTTCGTTCTTCTAGCACCAAGGGAACGGGTTGCAGGAGACAATTTTTCTCTGCTTTCTCAGTCTGTTTCCTAGTGCCGGTTTGAAGTTCCTGCAGTTTTCACTGTAAAACCGAGTTGAAGCTTGTACCTCCCCATATATATGTATGGAATGGAGTTTGCAACTGAAAAGAACTTTGTGTTCCCAACAAGCTAGGTGAAGGACGGCTTTCACACACACTTATCTCTCAGAACTGAGCAAGTGGAGAGACGTTCGTTCATCTAGCACCAAGGGAACGGGTTGCAGGAGGCACTTTTTCTCTGCTTTCTCAGACTGTTTCCTAGTGCCGGTGTGAAGTTCCTGCAGTTTTCACTGTAAAACCGAGTTGGAGCTTCTACCTCCAAATATATATGTATGGAATGGAGTTTGCAACTGAAAAGAAACTTTGTGTTCCCAACAAGCTAGGTGAAGGACGGCTTTCACACACACTTATCTCTCAGAACTGAGCAAGTGGAGAGACTTTCGTTCATCTAGCACCAAGGGAACGGGTTGCAGGAGACACTTTTTCTCTGCTTTCTCAGTCTGTTTCCTAGTGCCGGTTTGAAGTTCCTGCAGTTTTCACTGTAAAACCGAGTTGGACCTAGTAACTCCCCATATATATGTATGGAATGGAGTTTGCAACTGAAAAGAAACTTTGTGTTCCCAACAAGCTAGGTGAAGGACGGCTTTCACACACACTTATCTCTCAGAACTGAGCAAGTGGAGAGACGTTCGTTCATCTAGCACCAAGGGAACGGGTTGCAGGAGACACTTTTTCTCTGCTTTCTCAGTCTGTTTCCTAGTGCCGGTTTGAAGTTCCTGCAGTTTTCACTGTAAAACCGAGTTGGAGCTTCTACCTCCCCATATATATGTATGGAATGGAGTTTGCAACTGAAAAGAAACTTTGTGTTCCCAACAAGCTAGCTGAAGGACGGCATTCACACACACTTATCTCTCAGAACTGAGCAAGTGGAGAGACGTTCGTTCATCTAGCACCAAGGGAACGGGTTGCAGGAGACACTTTTTCTCTGCTTTCTCAGTCTGTTTCCTAGTGCCGGTTTGAAGTTCCTGCAGTTTTCATTGTCAAACCGATTTGGAGCTAGTATCTACCCATATATATGTATGGAATGGAGTTTGCAACTGAAAAGAAACTTTGTGTTCCCAACAAGCTAGGTGAAGGACGGCTTTCTCACACACTTATCTCTCAGAACTGAGCAAGTGGAGAGACGTTCGTTCATCTAGCACCAAGGGAAAGGGTTGCAGGAGACACTTTTTCTCTGCTTTCTCAGTCTGTTTCCTAGTGCCGGTTTGAAGTTCCTGCAGTTTTCACTGTAAAACCGAGTTGAAGCTAGTACCTCCCCATATATATGTATGGAATGGAGTTTGCAACTGAAAAGAAACTATGTGTTCCCAACAAGCTAGGTGAAGGACGGCTTTCACACACACTTAACTCTCAGAACTGAGCAAGTGGAGAGACGTTCTTTCATGTAGCACCAAGGGAACGGGTTGCAGGAGACACTTTTTCTCTGCTTCCTCAGTCTGTTTCCTAGTGCCGGTTTGAAGTTCCTGCAGTTTTCATTGTCAAACAGATTAGGAGCTAGTATCTCCCCATATATATGTATGGAATGGAGTTTGCAACTGAAAAGAAACTTTGTGTTCCCAACAAGCTAGGTGAAGGACGGCTTTCACACACACTTATCTCTCAGAACTGAGCAAGTGGAGAGACGTTCGTTCATCTAGCACCAAGGGAACGGGTTGCAGGAGACACTTTTTCTCTGCTTTCTCAGTCTGTTTCCTAGTGCCGGTTTGAAGTTCCTGCAGTTTTCACTGTAATACCGAGTTGGAGCTTCTACCTCCCCATATATATGTATGGAAAGAAGTTTGCAACTGAAAAGAAACTTTGTGTTCCCAACAAGCAAGTTGAAGGACGGCTTTCACACACACTTATCTCTCAGAACTGCGCAATTGGAGAGACGTTCGTTCATCTAGCACCAAGGGAACGGGTTGCAGGAGACACTTTTTCTCTGCTTTCTCAGTCTGTTTTCTAGTGCCGTTTGGAAGTTCCTGCAGTTTTCACTGTCAAACCGAGTTGGAGCTAGTACCTCCCCATATATATGTATGGAAAGGAGTTTGCAACTGAAAAGAAACTTTGTGTTCCCAACAAGCTAGGTTAAGGACGGCTTTCACACACACTTATCTCTCAGAACTGAGCAAGTGGAGAGACGTTCGTTCATCCAGCACCAAGGGAACGGGTTGCAGGAGACACTTTTTCTCTGCTTTCTCAGTCTGTTTCCTAGTGCCGGTTTGAAGTTCCTGCAGTTTTCATTGTCAAACCGATTTGGAGCTAGTATCTACCCATATATATGTATGGAATGGAGTTTGCAACTGAAAAGAAACTTTGTGTTCCTAACAAGCTAGGTGAAGGACGGCTTTCACACACACTTATCTCTCAGAACTGAGCAAGTGGAGAGACGTTCGTTCATCTAGCACCAAGGGAAAGGGTTGCAGGAGACACTTTTTCTCTGCTTTCTCAGTCTGTTTCCTAGTGCCGGTTTGAAGTTCCTGCAGTTTTCACTGTAAAACCGATTTGAAGCTAGTACCTCCCCATATATATGTATGGAATGGAGTTTGCAACTGAAAAGAAACTATGTGTTCCCAACAAGCTAGGTGAAGGACGGCTTTCACACACACTTAACTCTCAGAACTGAGCAAGTGGAGAGACGTTCTTTCATGTAGCACCAAGGGAACGGGTTGCAGGAGACACTTTTTCTCTGCTTCCTCAGTCTGTTTCCTAGTGCCGGTTTGAAGTTCCTGCAGTTTTCATTGTCAAACCGATTAGGAGCTAGTATCTCCCCATATATATGTATGGAATGGAGTTTGCAACTGAAAAGAATCTTTGTGTTCCCAACAAGCTAGGTGAAGGACGGCTTTCACACACACTTATCTCTCAGAACTGAGCAAGTGGAGAGACGTTCGTTCATCTAGCACCAAGGGAACGGGTTGCAGGAGACACTTTTTCTCTGCTTTCTCAGTCTGTTTCCTAGTGCCGGTTTGAAGTTCCTGCAGTTTTCACTGTAAAACCGTGTTGGAGCTTCTACCTCCCCATATATATGTATGGAAAGGAGTTTGCAACTGAAAAGAAACTTTGTGTTCCCAACAAGCAAGGTGAAGGACGGCTTTCACACACACTTATCTCTCAGAACTGCGCAATTGGAGAGACGTTCGTTCATCTAGCACCAAGGGAACGGGTTGCAGGAGACACTTTTTCTCTGCTTTCTCAGTCTGTTTTCTAGTGCCGTTTGGAAGTTCCTGCAGTTTTCACTGTCAAACCGAGTTGGAGCTAGTACCTCCCCATATATATGTATGGAAAGGAGTTTGCAACTGAAAAGAAACTTTGTGTTCCCAACAAGCTAGGTGAAGGACGGCTTTCACACACACTTTTCTCTCAGAACTGAGCAAGTGGTGAGACGTTCGTTCATCTAGCACCAAGGGAACGGGTTGCAGGAGACACTTTTTCTCTGCTTTCTCAGTCTGTTTCCTAGTGCCGGTTTGAAGTTCCTGCAGTTTTCACTGTCAAACCGAGTGGAGCTAGTACCTCCCCATATATATGTATGGAATGGAGTTTGCAACTGAAAAGAAACTTTGTGTTCCCAACAAGCTAGGTGAAGGACGGCTTTCCCAAGCACATATCTCTCAGAACTGAGCAAGTGGAGAGACGTTCGTTCATCTAGCACCAAGGGAACGGGTTGCAGGAGACACTTTTTCTCTGCTTTCTCAGTCTGTTTCCTAGTGCCGGTTTGAAGTTCCTGCAGTTTTCACTGTCAAACCGAGTTGGAGCTAGTACCTCCCCTTATATATGTATGGAATGGAGTTTGCAACTGAAAAGAAACTTTGTGTTCCCAACAAGCTAGGTGAAGGACGGCTTTCCCAAGCACATATCTCTCAGAACTGAGCAAGTGGAGAGACGTTCGTTCATCTAGCACCAAGGGAACGGGTTGCAGGAGACACTTTTTCTCTGCTTTCTCAGTCTGTTTCCTAGTGCCGGTTTGAAGTTCCTGCAGTTTTCATTGTCAAACCGATTTGGAGCTAGTATCTACCCATATATATGTATGGAATGGAGTTTGCAACTGAAAAGAAACTTTGTGTTCCCAACAAGCTAGGTGAAGGACGGCTTTCACACACACTTATCTCTCAGAACTGAGCAAGTGGAGAGACGTTCGTTCATCTAGCACCAAGGGAAAGGGTTGCAGGAGACACTTTTTCTCTGCTTTCTCAGTCTGTTTCCTAGTGCCGGTTTGAAGTTCCTGCAGTTTTCACTGTAAAACCGAGTTGAAGCTAGTACCTCCCCATATATATGTATGGAATGGAGTTTGCAACTGAAAAGAAACTATGTGTTCCCAACAAGCTAGGTGAAGGACTGCTTTCACACACACTTAACTCTCAGAACTGAGCAAGTGGAGAGACGTTCTTTCATGTAGCACCAAGGGAACGGGTTGCAGGAGACACTTTTTCTCTGCTTCCTCAGTCTGTTTCCTAGTGCCGGTTTGAAGTTCCTGCAGTTTTCATTGTCAAACCGATTAGGAGCTAGTATCTCCCCATATATATGTATGGAATGGAGTTTGCAACTGAAAAGAAACTTTGTGTTCCCAACAAGCTAGGTGAAGGACGGCTTTCACACACACTTATCTCTCAGAACTGAGCAAGTGGAGAGACGTTCGTTCATCTAGCACCAAGGGAACGGGTTGCAGGAGACACTTTTTCTCTGCTTTCTCAGTCTGTTTCCTAGTGCCGGTTTGAAGTTCCTGCAGTTTTCACTGTAATACCGAGTTGGAGCTTCTACCTCCCCATATATATGTATGGAAAGGAGTTTGCAACTGAAAAGAAACTTTGTGTTCCCAACAAGCAAGGTGAAGGACGGCTTTCACACACACTTATCTCTCAGAACTGCGCAATTGGAGAGACGTTCGTTCATCTAGCACCAAGGGAACGGGTTGCAGGAGGCACTTTTTCTCTGATTTCTCAGTCTGTTTTCTAGTGCCGTTTGGAAGTTCCTGCAGTTTTCACTGTCAAACCGAGTTGGAGCTAGTACCTCCCCATATATATGTATGGAAAGGAGTTTGCAACTGAAAAGAAACTTTGTGTTCCCAACAAGCTAGGTGAAGGACGGCTTTCACACACACTTATCTCTCAGAACTGAGCAAGTGGAGAGACGTTCGTTCATCCAGCACCAAGGGAACGGGTTGCAGGAGACACTTTTTCTCTGCTTTCTCAGTCTGTTTCCTAGTGCCGGTTTGAAGTTCCTGCAGTTTTCACTGTCAAACCGAGTTGGAGCTAGTACCTCCCCATATATATGTATGGAATGGAGTTTGCAACTGAAAAGAACTTTGTGTTCCCAACAAGCTAGGTGAAGGACGGCTTTCACACACACTTATCTCTCAGAACTGAGCAAGTGGAGAGACGTTCGTTCATCTAGCACCAAGGGAACGGGTTGCAGGAGGCACTTTTTCTCTGCTTTCTCAGACTGTTTCCTAGTGCCGGTGTGAAGTTCCTGCAGTTTTCACTGTAAAACCGAGTTGGAGCTTCTACCTCCAAATATATATGTATGGAATGGAGTTTGCAACTGAAAAGAAACTTTGTGTTCCCAACAAGCTAGGTGAAGGACGGCTTTCACACACACTTATCTCTCAGAACTGAGCAAGTGGAGAGACGTTCGTTCATCTAGCACCAAGGGAACGGGTTGCAGGAGACACTTTTTCTCTGCTTTCTCAGTCTGTTTCCTAGTGCCGGTTTGAAGTTCCTGCAGTTTTCACTGTAATACCGAGTTGGAGCTTCTACCTCCCCATATATATGTATGGAAAGGAGTTTGCAACTGAAAAGAAACTTTGTGTTCCCAACAAGCAAGGTGAAGGACGGCTTTCACACACACTTATCTCTCAGAACTGCGCAATTGGAGAGACGTTCGTTCATCTAGCACCAAGGGAACGGGTTGCAGGAGACACTTTTTCTCTGATTTCTCAGTCTGTTTTCTAGTGCCGTTTGGAAGTTCCTGCAGTTTTCACTGTCAAACCGAGTTGGAGCTTGTACCTCCCCATATATATGTATGGAATGGGGTTTGCAACTGAAAAGAAACTTTGTGTTCCCAACAAGCTAGGTGAAGGACGGCTTTCACACACACTTATCTCTCAGAACTGAGCAAGTGGAGAGACGTTCGTTCATCCAGCACCAAGGGAACGGGTTGCAGGAGACACTTTTTCTCTGCTTTCTCAGTCTGTTTCCTAGTGCCGGTTTGAAGTTCCTGCAGTTTTCACTGTCAAACCGAGTTGGAGCTAGTACCTCCCCATATATATGTATGGAATGGAGTTTGCAACTGAAAAGAACTTTGTGTTCCCAACAAGCTAGGTGAAGGACGGCTTTCACACACACTTATCTCTCAGAACTGAGCAAGTGGAGAGACGTTCGTTCATCTAGCACCAAGGGAACGGGTTGCAGGAGGCACTTTTTCTCTGCTTTCTCAGACTGTTTCCTAGTGCCGGTGTGAAGTTCCTGCAGTTTTCACTGTAAAACCGAGTTGGAGCTTCTACCTCCAAATATATATGTATGGAATGGAGTTTGCAACTGAAAAGAAACTTTGTGTTCCCAAAAAGCTAGGTGAAGGACGGCTTTCACACACACTTATCTCTCAGAACTGAGCAAGTGGAGAGACTTTCGTTCATCTAGCACCAAGGGAACGGGTTGCAGGAGACACTTTTTCTCTGCTTTCTCAGTCTGTTTCCTATTGCCGGTTTGAAGTTCCTGCAGTTTTCAGTGTAAAACCGAGTTGGACCTAGTACCTCCCCATATATATGTATGGAATGGAGTTTGCAACTGAAAAGAAACTTTGTGTTCCCAACAAGCTAGGTGAAGGACGGCTTTCACACACACTTATCTCTCAGAACTGAGCAAGTGGAGAGACGTTCGTTCATCTAGCACCAAGGGAACGGGTTGCAGGAGACACTTTTTCTCTGCTTTCTCAGTCTGTTTCCTAGTGCCGGTTTGAAGTTCCTGCAGTTTTCACTGTAAAACCGAGTTGGAGCTTGTACCTCCCCATATATATGTATGGAATGGGGTTTGCAACTGAAAAGAAACTTTGTGTTCCCAACAAGCTAGGTGAAGGACGGCTTTCACACACACTTATCTCTCAGAACTGAGCAAGTGGAGAGACGTTCGTTCATCTAGCACCAAGGGAACGGGTTGCAGGAGACACTTTTTCTCTGCTTTCTCAGTCTGTTTCCTAGTGCCGGTTTGAAGTTCCTGCAGTTTTCACTGTAAAACCGAGTTGGAGCTTGTACCTCCCCATATATATGTATGGAATGGAGTTTGCAACTGAAAAGAAACTTTGTGTTCCCAACAAGCTAGGTGAAGGACGGCTTTCACACACACTTATCTCTCAGAACTGAGCAAGTGGAGAGACGTTCGTTCTTCTAGCACCAAGGGAACGGGTTGCAGGAGACAATTTTTCTCTGCTTTCTCAGTCTGTTTCCTAGTGCCGGTTTGAAGTTCCTGCAGTTTTCACTGTAAAACCGAGTTGAAGCTTGTACCTCCCCATATATATGTATGGAATGGAGTTTGCAACTGAAAAGAACTTTGTGTTCCCAACAAGCTAGGTGAAGGACGGCTTTCACACACACTTATCTCTCAGAACTGAGCAAGTGGAGAGACGTTCGTTCATCTAGCACCAAGGGAACGGGTTGCAGGAGGCACTTTTTCTCTGCTTTCTCAGACTGTTTCCTAGTGCCGGTGTGAAGTTCCTGCAGTTTTCACTGTAAAACCGAGTTGGAGCTTCTACCTCCAAATATATATGTATGGAATGGAGTTTGCAACTGAAAAGAAACTTTGTGTTCCCAACAAGCTAGGTGAAGGACGGCTTTCACACACACTTATCTCTCAGAACTGAGCAAGTGGAGAGACTTTCGTTCATCTAGCACCAAGGGAACGGGTTGCAGGAGACACTTTTTCTCTGCTTTCTCAGTCTGTTTCCTAGTGCCGGTTTGAAGTTCCTGCAGTTTTCACTGTAAAACCGAGTTGGACCTAGTAACTCCCCATATATATGTATGGAATGGAGTTTGCAACTGAAAAGAAACTTTGTGTTCCCAACAAGCTAGGTGAAGGACGGCTTTCACACACACTTATCTCTCAGAACTGAGCAAGTGGAGAGACGTTCGTTCATCTAGCACCAAGGGAACGGGTTGCAGGAGACACTTTTTCTCTGCTTTCTCAGTCTGTTTCCTAGTGCCGGTTTGAAGTTCCTGCAGTTTTCACTGTAAAACCGAGTTGGAGCTTCTACCTCCCCATATATATGTATGGAATGGAGTTTGCAACTGAAAAGAAACTTTGTGTTCCCAACAAGCTAGCTGAAGGACGGCATTCACACACACTTATCTCTCAGAACTGAGCAAGTGGAGAGACGTTCGTTCATCTAGCACCAAGGGAACGGGTTGCAGGAGACACTTTTTCTCTGCTTTCTCAGTCTGTTTCCTAGTGCCGGTTTGAAGTTCCTGCAGTTTTCATTGTCAAACCGATTTGGAGCTAGTATCTACCCATATATATGTATGGAATGGAGTTTGCAACTGAAAAGAAACTTTGTGTTCCCAACAAGCTAGGTGAAGGACGGCTTTCTCACACACTTATCTCTCAGAACTGAGCAAGTGGAGAGACGTTCGTTCATCTAGCACCAAGGGAAAGGGTTGCAGGAGACACTTTTTCTCTGCTTTCTCAGTCTGTTTCCTAGTGCCGGTTTGAAGTTCCTGCAGTTTTCACTGTAAAACCGAGTTGAAGCTAGTACCTCCCCATATATATGTATGGAATGGAGTTTGCAACTGAAAAGAAACTATGTGTTCCCAACAAGCTAGGTGAAGGACGGCTTTCACACACACTTAACTCTCAGAACTGAGCAAGTGGAGAGACGTTCTTTCATGTAGCACCAAGGGAACGGGTTGCAGGAGACACTTTTTCTCTGCTTCCTCAGTCTGTTTCCTAGTGCCGGTTTGAAGTTCCTGCAGTTTTCATTGTCAAACAGATTAGGAGCTAGTATCTCCCCATATATATGTATGGAATGGAGTTTGCAACTGAAAAGAAACTTTGTGTTCCCAACAAGCTAGGTGAAGGACGGCTTTCACACACACTTATCTCTCAGAACTGAGCAAGTGGAGAGACGTTCGTTCATCTAGCACCAAGGGAACGGGTTGCAGGAGACACTTTTTCTCTGCTTTCTCAGTCTGTTTCCTAGTGCCGGTTTGAAGTTCCTGCAGTTTTCACTGTAATACCGAGTTGGAGCTTCTACCTCCCCATATATATGTATGGAAAGAAGTTTGCAACTGAAAAGAAACTTTGTGTTCCCAACAAGCAAGTTGAAGGACGGCTTTCACACACACTTATCTCTCAGAACTGCGCAATTGGAGAGACGTTCGTTCATCTAGCACCAAGGGAACGGGTTGCAGGAGACACTTTTTCTCTGCTTTCTCAGTCTGTTTTCTAGTGCCGTTTGGAAGTTCCTGCAGTTTTCACTGTCAAACCGAGTTGGAGCTAGTACCTCCCCATATATATGTATGGAAAGGAGTTTGCAACTGAAAAGAAACTTTGTGTTCCCAACAAGCTAGGTTAAGGACGGCTTTCACACACACTTATCTCTCAGAACTGAGCAAGTGGAGAGACGTTCGTTCATCCAGCACCAAGGGAACGGGTTGCAGGAGACACTTTTTCTCTGCTTTCTCAGTCTGTTTCCTAGTGCCGGTTTGAAGTTCCTGCAGTTTTCACTGTCAAACCGAGTTGGAGCTAGTACCTCCCCATATATATGTATGGAATGGAGTTTGCAACTGAAAAGAACTTTGTGTTCCCAACAAGCTAGGTGAAGGACGGCTTTCACACACACTTATCTCTCAGAACTGAGCAAGTGGAGAGACGTTCGTTCATCTAGCACCAAGGGAACGGGTTGCAGGAGGCACTTTTTCTCTGCTTTCTCAGACTGTTTCCTAGTGCCGGTGTGAAGTTCCTGCAGTTTTCACTGTAAAACCGAGTTGGAGCTTCTACCTCCAAATATATATGTATGGAATGGAGTTTGCAACTGAAAAGAAACTTTGTGTTCCCAAAAAGCTAGGTGAAGGACGGCTTTCACACACACTTATCTCTCAGAACTGAGCAAGTGGAGAGACTTTCGTTCATCTAGCACCAAGGGAACGGGTTGCAGGAGACACTTTTTCTCTGCTTTCTCAGTCTGTTTCCTATTGCCGGTTTGAAGTTCCTGCAGTTTTTAGTGTAAAACCGAGTTGGACCTAGTACCTCCCCATATATATGTATGGAATGGAGTTTGCAACTGAAAAGAAACTTTGTGTTCCCAACAAGCTAGGTGAAGGACGGCTTTCACACACACTTATCTCTCAGAACTGAGCAAGTGGAGAGACGTTCGTTCATCTAGCACCAAGGGAACGGGTTGCAGGAGACACTTTTTCTCTGCTTTCTCAGTCTGTTTCCTAGTGCCGGTTTGAAGTTCCTGCAGTTTTCACTGTAAAACCGAGTTGGAGCTTGTACCTCCCCATATATATGTATGGAATGGAGTTTGCAACTGAAAAGAAACTTTGTGTTCCCAACAAGCTAGGTGAAGGACGGCTTTCACACACACTTATCTCTCAGAACTGAGCAAGTGGAGAGACGTTCGTTCATCTAGCACCAAGGGAACGGGTTGCAGGAGACACTTTTTCTCTGCTTTCTCAGTCTGTTTCCTAGTGCCGGTTTGAAGTTCCTGCAGTTTTCACTGTAAAACCGAGTTGGAGCTTGTACCTCCCCATATATATGTATGGAATGGAGTTTGCAACTGAAAAGAAACTTTGTGTTCCCAACAAGCTAGGTGAAGGACGGCTTTCACACACACTTATCTCTCAGAACTGAGCAAGTGGAGAGACGTTCGTTCTTCTAGCACCAAGGGAACGGGTTGCAGGAGACAATTTTTCTCTGCTTTCTCAGTCTGTTTCCTAGTGCCGGTTTGAAGTTCCTGCAGTTTTCACTGTAAAACCGAGTTGAAGCTTGTACCTCCCCATATATATGTATGGAATGGAGTTTGCAACTGAAAAGAACTTTGTGTTCCCAACAAGCTAGGTGAAGGACGGCTTTCACACACACTTATCTCTCAGAACTGAGCAAGTGGAGAGACTTTCGTTCATCTAGCACCAAGGGAACGGGTTGCAGGAGACACTTTTCTCTGCTTTCTCAGTCTGTTTTCTAGTGCCGGTTTGAAGTTCCTGCAGTTTTCACTGTAAAACCGAGTTGGACCTAGTAACTCCCCATATATATGTATGGAATGGAGTTTGCAACTGAAAAGAAAGTTTGTGTTCCCAACAAGCTAGGTGAAGGACGGCTTTCACACACACTTATCTCTCAGAACTGAGCAAGTGGAGAGACGTTCGTTCATCTAGCACCAAGGGAACGGGTTGCAGGAGACACTTTTTCTCTGCTTTCTCAGTCTGTTTCCTAGTGCCGGTTTGAAGTTCCTGCAGTTTTCACTGTAAAACCGAGTTGGAGCTTCTACCTCCCCATATATATGTATGGAATGGAGTTTGCAACTGAAAAGAAACTTTGTGTTCCCAACAAGCTAGCTGAAGGACGGCATTCACACACACTTATCTCTCAGAACTGAGCAAGTGGAGAGACGTTCGTTCATCTAGCACCAAGGGAACGGGTTGCAGGAGACACTTTTTCTCTGCTTTCTCAGTCTGTTCCCTAGTGCCGGTTTGAAGTTCCTGCAGGTTTCACTGTAAAACCGATTTGGAGCTTGTACCTCCCCATATATATGTATGGAATGGAGTTTGCAACTGAAAAGAAACTTTGTGTTCCCAACAAGCTAGGTGAAGGACGGGTTTCACACACACTAATCTCTCAGAACTGAGCAAGTGGAGAGACGTTCGTTCATCTAGCACCAAGGGAACGGGTTGCAGGAGGCACTTTTTCTCTGCTTTCTCAGACTGTTTCCTAGTGCCGGTTTGAAGTTCCTGCAGTTTTCACTGTAAAACCGAGTTGGAGCTTCTACCTCCAAATATATATGTATGGAATGGAGTTTGCAACTGAAAAGAAACTATGTGTTACCAAAAAGCTAGGTGAAGGACGGCTTTCACACACACTTATCTCTCAGAATTTAGCAATTGGAGAGACTTTCGTTCATCTAGCACCAAGGGAACGGGTTGCAGGAGACACTTTTTCTCTGCTTTCTCAGTCTGTTTCCTGGTGCCGGTTTGAAGTTCCTGCAGTTTTCACTGTAAAACCGAGTTGGAGTTTGTACCTCCCCATATATATGTATGGAATGGAGTTTGCAACTGAAAAGAAACTTTGTGTTCCCAACAAGCTAGGTGAAGGACGGCTTTCACACACACTTATCTCTCAGAACTGAGCAAGTGGAGAGACGTTCGTTCATCTAGCACCAAGGGAACGGGTTGCAGGAGACACTTTTTCTCTGCTTTCTCAGTCTGTTTCCTAGTGCCGGTTTGAAGTTCCTGCAGTTTTCAGTGTAAAACCGTGTTGGAGCTTCTACCTCCAAATATATATGTATGGAATGGAGTTTGCAACTGAAAAGAAACTTTGTGTTCCCAACAAGCTAGGTGAAGGACGGCTTTCACACACACTTATCTCTCAGAACTGAGCAAGTGGAGAGACTTTCGTTCATCTAGCACCAAGGGAACGGGTTGCAGGAGACACTTTTTCTCTGCTTTCTCAGTCTGTTTCCTAGTGCCGGTTTGAAGTTCCTGCAGTTTTCACTGTAAAACCGAGTTGGACCTAGTACCTCCCCATATATATGTATGGAATGGAGTTTGCAACTGAAAAGAAACTTTGTGTTCCCAACAAGCTAGGTGAAGGACGGCTTTCACACACACTTATCTCTCAGAACTGAGCAAGTGGAGAGACGTTCGTTCATCTAGCACCAAGGGAACGGGTTGCAGGAGGCACTTTTTCTCTGCTTTCTCAGACTGTTTCCTAGTGCCGGTGTGAAGTTCCTGCAGTTTTCACTGTAAAACCGAGTTGGAGCTTCTATCTCCAAATATATATGTATGGAATGGAGTTTGCAACTGAAAAGAAACTTTGTGTTCCCAAAAAGCTAGGTGAAGGACGGCTTTCACACACACTTATCTCTCAGAACTGAGCAAGTGGAGAGACTTTCGTTCATCTAGCACCAAGGGAACGGGTTGCAGGAGACACTTTTTCTCTGCTTTCTCAGTCTGTTTCCTAGTGCCGGTTTGAAGTTCCTGCAGTTTTCACTGTAAAACCGAGTTGGACCTAGTACCTCCCCATATATATGTATGGAATGGAGTTTGCAACTGAAAAGAAACTTTGTGTTCCCAACAAGCTAGGTGAAGGACGGCTTTCACACACACTTATCTCTCAGAACTGAGCAAGTGGAGAGACGTTCGTTCATCTAGCACCAAGGGAACGGGTTGCAGGAGACACTTTTTCTCTGCTTTCTCAGTCTGTTTCCTAGTGCCGGTTTGAAGTTCCTGCAGTTTTCACTGTAAAACCGAGTTGGAGCTTCTACCTCCCCATATATATGTATGGAATGGAGTTTGCAACTGAAAAGAAACTTTGTGTTCCCAACAAGCTAGCTGAAGGACGGCATTCACACACACTTATCTCTCAGAACTGAGCAAGTGGAGAGACGTTCGTTCATCTAGCACCAAGGGAACGGGTTGCAGGAGACACTTTTTCTCTGCTTTCTCAGTCTGTTTCCTAGTGCCGGTTTGAAGTTCCTGCAGTTTTCACTGTAAAACAGAGTTGGAGCTTGTACCTCCCCATATATATGTATGGAATGGGGTTTGCAACTGAAAAGAAACTTTGTGTTCCCAACAAGCTAGGTGAAGGGCGGCTTTCACACACACTTATCTCTCAGAACTGAGCAAGTGGAGAGACGTTCGTTCATCTAGCACCAAGGGAACGGGTTGCAGGAGACACTTATTCTCTGCTTTCTCAGTCTGTTCCCTAGTGCCGGTTTGAAGTTCCTGCAGTTTTCACTGTAAAACCGAGTTGGAGCTTGTACCTCCCCATATATATGTATGGAATGGAGTTGGCAACTGAAAAGAAACTTTGTGTTCCCAACAAGCTAGGTGAAGGACGGGTTTCACACACACTAATCTCTCAGAACTGAGCAAGTGGAGAGACGTTCGTTCATCTAGCACCAAGGGAACGGGTTGCAGGAGGCACTTTTTCTCTGCTTTCTCAGACTGTTTCCTAGTGCCGGTTTGAAGTTCCTGCAGTTTTCACTGTAAAACCGAGTTGGAGCTTCTACCTCCAAATATATATGTATGGAATGGAGTTTGCAACTGAAAAGAAACTATGTGTTACCAAAAAGCTAGGTGAAGGACGGCTTTCACACACACTTATCTCTCAGAATTGAGCAATTGGAGAGACTTTCGTTCATCTAGCACCAAGGGAACGGGTTGCAGGAGACACTTTTTCTCTGCTTTCTCAGTCTGTTTCCTGGTGCCGGTTTGAAGTTCCTGCAGTTTTCACTGTAAAACCGAGTTGGAGTTTGTACCTCCCCATATATATGTATGGAATGGAGTTTGCAACTGAAAAGAAACTTTGTGTTCCCAACAAGCTAGGTGAAGGACGGCTTTCACACACACTTATCTCTCAGAACTGAGCAAGTGGAGAGACGTTCGTTCATCTAGCACCAAGGGAACGGGTTGCAGGAGACACTTTTTCTCTGCTTTCTCAGTCTGTTTCCTAGTGCCGGTTTGAAGTTCCTGCAGTTTTCACTGTAAAACCGTGTTGGAGCTTCTACCTCCAAATATATATGTATGGAATGGAGTTTGCAACTGAAAAGAAACTTTGTGTTCCCAACAAGCTAGGTGAAGGACGGCTTTCACACACACTTATCTCTCAGAACTGAGCAAGTGGAGAGACTTTCGTTCATCTAGCACCAAGGGAACGGGTTGCAGGAGACACTTTTTCTCTGCTTTCTCAGTCTGTTTCCTAGTGCCGGTTTGAAGTTCCTGCAGTTTTCACTGTAAAACCGAGTTGGACCTAGTACCTCCCCATATATATGTATGGAATGGAGTTTGCAACTGAAAAGAAACTTTGTGTTCCCAACAAGCTAGGTGAAGGACGGCTTTCACACACACTTATCTCTCAGAACTGAGCAAGTGGAGAGACGTTCGTTCATCTAGCACCAAGGGAACGGGTTGCAGGAGACACTTTTTCTCTGCTTTCTCAGTCTGTTTCCTAGTGCCGGTTTGAAGTTCCTGCAGTTTACACTGTAAAAGCGAGTTGGAGCTTGTACCTCCCCATATATATGTATGGAATGGAGTTTGCAACTGAAAAGAAACTTTGTGTTCCCAACAAGCTAGGTGAAGGACGGCTTTCACACACACTTATCTCTCAGAACTGAGCAAGTGGAGAGACGTTCGTTCATCTAGCACCAAGGGAACGGGTTGCAGGAGACACTTTTTCTCTGCTTTCTCAGTCTGTTTCCTAGTGCCTTTTTGAAGTTCCTGCAGTTTTCACTGTAAAACCGAGTTGGAGCTTGTACCTCCCCATATATATGTATGGAATGGAGTTTGCAACTGAAAAGAAACTTTGTGTTCCCAACAAGCTAGGTGAAGGACGGCTTTCACACACACTTATCTCTCAGAACTGAGCAAGTGGAGAGACGTTCGTTCATCTAGCACCAAGGGAACGGTTTGCAGGGGACACTTTTTCTCTGCTTTCTCAGTCTGTTTCCTAGTGCCGGTTTGAAGTTCCTGCAGTTTTCACTGTAAAACCGAGTTGAAGCTTGTACCTCCCCATATATATGTATGGAATGGAGTTTGCAACTGAAAAGAAACTTTGTGTTCCCAACAAGCTAGGTGAAGGACGGCTTTCACACACACTTATCTCTCAGAACTGAGCAAGTGGAGAGACGTTCGTTCATCTAGCACCAAGGGAACGGGTTGCAGGAGGCACCTTTTCTCTGCTTTCTCAGACTGTTTCCTAGTGCCGGTGTGAAGTTCCTGCAGTTTTCACTGTAAAACCGAGTTGGAGCTTCTACCTCCAAATATGTATGTATGGAATGGAGTTTGCAACTGAAAAGAAACTTTGTGTTCCCAAAAAGCTAGGTGAAGGACGGCTTTCACACACACTTATCTCTCAGAACTGAGCAAGTGGAGAGACTTTCGTTCATCTAGCACCAAGGGAACGGGTTGCAGGAGACACTTTTTCTCTGCTTTCTCAGTCTGTTTCCTAGTGCCGGTTTGAAGTTCCTGCAGTTTTCATTGTCAAACCGATTAGGAGCTAGTATCTCCCCATATATATGTATGGAATGGAGTTTGCAACTGAAAAGAAACTTTGTGTTCCCAACAAGCTAGGTGAAGGACGGCTTTCACACACACTTATCTCTCAGAACTGAGCAAGTGGAGAGACGTTCGTTCATCTAGCACCAAGGGAAAGGGTTGCAGGAGACACTTTTTCTCTGCTTCCTCAGTCTGTTTCCTAGTGCCAGTTTGAAGTTCCTGCAGTTTTCTCTGTAAAACCGAGTTGGAGCTAGTACCTCCCCATATATAAGTATGGAATGGGGTTTGCAACTGAAAAGAAACTTTGTGTTCCCAACAAGCTAGGTAAAGTACGGCTTTCACACACACTTATCTCTCAGAACTGAGCAAGTGGAGAGACGTTCGTTCATCTAGCACCAAGGGAACGGGTTGCAGGAGACACTTTTTCTCTGCTTTCTCAGTCTGTTTCCTAGTGCCGGTTTGAAGTTCCTGCAGTTTTCACTGTCAAACCGAGTTGGAGCTAGTACCTCCCCATATATATGTATGGAATTCAGTTGGCAACTGAAAAGAAACTTTGTGTTCCCAACAAGCTAGGTGAAGGACGGCTTTCACACACACTTATCTCTCAGAACTGAGCAAGTGGAGAGACGTTCGTTCATCTAGCACCAAGGGAACGGGTTGCAGGAGACACTTTTTCTCTGCTTTCTCAGTCTGTTTCCTAGTGCCGGTTTGAAGTTCCTGCAGTTTTCACTGTCAAACCGAGTTGGAGCTAGTACCTCCCCATATATATGTATGGAATGGAGTTTGCAACTGAAAAGAAACTTTGTGTTCCCAACAAGCTAGGTGAAGGACGGCTTTCCCAAGCACATATCTCTCAGAACTGAGCAAGTGGAGAGACGTTCGTTCATCTAGCACCAAAGGAACGGGTTGCAGGAGACACTTTTTCTCTGCTTTCTCAGTCTGTTTCCTAGTGCCGGTTTGAAGTTCCTGCAGTTTTCACTGTCAAACCGAGTTGGAGCTAGTACCTCCCCATATATATGTATGGAATTCAGTTGGCAACTGAAAAGAAACTTTGTGTTCCCAACAAGCTAGGTGAATGACGGCTTTCACACACACTTATCTCTCAGAACTGAGCAAGTGGAGAGACGTTCGTTCATCTAGCACCAAGGGAACGGGTTGCAGGAGACACTTATTCTCTGCTTTCTCAGTCTGTTTCCTAGTGCCGGTTTGAAGTTCCTGCAGTTTTCACTGTCAAACCGAGTTGGAGGTAGTACCTCCCCATATATATGTATGGAATGGAGTTTGCAACTGAAAAGAAACTTTGTGTTCCCAACAAGCTAGGTGAAGGACGGCTTTCCCAAGCACATATCTCTCAGAACTGAGCAAGTGGAGAGACGTTCGTTCATCTAGCACCAAGGGAACGGGTTGCAGGAGACACTTTTTCTCTGCTTTCTCAGTCTGTTTCCTAGTGCCGGTTTGAAGTTCCTGCAGTTTTCATTGTCAAACCGATTTGGAGCTAGTATCTACCCATATATATGTATGGAATGGAGTTTGCAACTGAAAAGAAACTTTGTGTTCCCAACAAGCTAGGTGAAGGACGGCTTTCACACACACTTATCTCTCAGAACTGAGCAAGTGGAGAGACGTTCGTTCATCTAGCACCAAGGGAAAGGGTTGCAGGAGACACTTTTTCTCTGCTTTCTCAGTCTGTTTCCTAGTGCCGGTTTGAAGTTCCTGCAGTTTTCACTGTCAAACCGAGTTGGAGCTAGTACCTCCCCATATATATGTATGGAATGGAGTTTGCAACTGAAAAGAAACTTTGTGTTCCCAACAAGCTAGGTGAAGGACGGCTTTCACACACACTTATCTCTCAGAACTGAGCAAGTGGAGAGACGTTCGTTCATCTAGCACCAAGGGAAAGGGTTGCAGGAGACACTTTTTCTCTGCTTTCTCAGTCTGTTTCCTAGTGCCGGTTTGAAGTTCCTGCAGTTTTCACTGTAAAACCGAGTTGGAGCTAGTACCTCCCCATATATATGTATGGAATGGAGTTTGCAACTGAAAAGAAACTTTGTGTTCCCAACAAGCTAGGTGAAGGACGGCTTTCACACACACTTAACTCTCAGAACTGAGCAAGTGGAGAGACGTTCGTTCATGTAGCACAAAGTGAACGGGTTGCAGGAGACACTTTTTCTCTGCTTTCTCAGTCTGCTTCCTAGTGCCGGTTTGAAGTTCCTGCAGTTTTCACTGTCAAACCGAGTTGGAGCTAGTACCTCCCCCTATATATGTATGGAATTCAGTTGGTAACTGAAAAGAAACTTTGTGTTACCAACAAGCTAGGTGAAGGACGGCTTTCACACACACTTATCTCTCAGAACTGAGCAAGTGGAGAGACGTTCGTTCATCTAGCACCAAGGGAAAGGGTTGCAGGAGACACTTTTTCTCTGCTTTCTCAGTCTGTTTCCTAGTGCCGGTTTGAAGTTCCTGCAGTTTTCACTGTAAAACCGAGTTGGAGCTAGTACCTCCCCATATATATGTATGGAATGGAGTTTGCAACTGAAAAGAAACTTTGTGTTCCCAACAAGCTAGGTGAAGGACGGCTTTCACACACACTTAACTCTCAGAACTGAGCAAGTGGAGAGACGTTCGTTCATGTAGCACAAAGTGAACGGGTTGCAGGAGACACTTTTTCTCTGCTTTCTCAGTCTGCTTCCTAGTGCCGGTTTGAAGTTCCTGCAGTTTTCACTGTCAAACCGAGTTGGAGCTAGTACCTCCCCCTATATATGTATGGAATTCAGTTGGTAACTGAAAAGAAACTTTGTGTTACCAACAAGCTAGGTGAAGGACGGCTTTCACACACACTTATCTCTCAGAACTGAGCAAGTGGAGAGACGTTCTTCCATGTAGCACCAAGGGAACGGGTTGCAGGAGACACTTTTTCTCTGCTTCCTCAGTCTGTTTCCTAGTGCCAGTTTGAAGTTCCTGCAGTTTTCTCTGTAAAACCGAGTTGGAGCTAGTACCTCCCCATATATAAGTATGGAATGGGGTTTGCAACTGAAAAGAAACTTTGTGTTCCCAACAAGCTAGGTAAAGTACGGCTTTCACACACACTTATCTCTCAGAACTGAGCAATTGGAGAGACGTTCGTTCATCTAGCACCAAGGGAACGGGTTGCAGGAGACACTTTTTCTCTGCTTTCTCAGTCTGTTTCCTAGTGCCGGTTTGAAGTTCCTGCAGTTTTCACTGTCAAACCGAGTTGGAGCTAGTACCTCCCCATATATATGTATGGAATTCAGTTGG
This sequence comes from Camelus dromedarius, assembly GCF_036321535.1. Lineage (NCBI taxonomy): Eukaryota > Metazoa > Chordata > Mammalia > Artiodactyla > Camelidae > Camelus > Camelus dromedarius. The sequence goes on from NW_026989736.1 coordinate 153,296, forward strand.
CAACTGAAAAGAAACTTTGTGTTCCCAACAAGCTAGGTGAAGGACGGCTTTCACACACACTTATCTCTCAGAACTGAGCAAGTGGAGAGACGTTCGTTCATCTAGCACCAAGGGAACGGGTTGCAGGAGACACTTTTTCTCTGCTTTCTCAGTCTGTTTCCTAGTGCCGGTTTGAAGTTCCTGCAGTTTTCACTGTCAAACCGAGTTGGAGCTAGTACCTCCCCATATATATGTATGGAATGGAGTTTGCAACTGAAAAGAAACTTTGTGTTCCCAACAAGCTAGGTGAAGGACGGCTTTCCCAAGCACTTATCTCTCAGAACTGAGCAAGTGGAGAGACGTTCGTTCATCTAGCACCAAGGGAACGGGTTGCAGGAGACACTTTTTCTCTGCTTTCTCAGTCTGTTTCCTAGTGCCGGTTTGAAGTTCCTGCAGTTTTCACTGTCAAACCGAGTTGGAGCTAGTACCTCCCCATATATATGTATGGAATTCAGTTGGCAACTGAAAAGAAACTTTGTGTTCCCAACAAGCTAGGTGAAGGACGGCTTTCACACACACTTATCTCTCAGAACTGAGCAAGTGGAGAGACGTTCGTTCATCTAGCACCAAGGGAACGGGTTGCAGGAGACACTTTTTCTCTGCTTTCTCAGTCTGTTTCCTAGTGCCGGTTTGAAGTTCCTGCAGTTTTCACTGTCAAACCGAGTTGGAGCTAGTACCTCCCCATATATATGTATGGAATGGAGTTTGCAACTGAAAAGAAACTTTGTGTTCCCAACAAGCTAGGTGAAGGACGGCTTTCCCAAGCACATATCTCTCAGAACTGAGCAAGTGGAGAGACGTTCGTTCATCTAGCACCAAGGGAACGGGTTGCAGGAGACACTTTTTCTCTGCTTTCTCAGTCTGTTTCCTAGTGCCGGTTTGAAGTTCCTGCAGTTTTCATTGTCAAACCGATTTGGAGCTAGTATCTACCCATATATATGTATGGAATGGAGTTTGCAACTGAAAAGAAACTTTGTGTTCCCAACAAGCTAGGTGAAGGACGGCTTTCACACACACTTATCTCTCAGAACTGAGCAAGTGGAGAGACGTTCGTTCATCTAGCACCAAGGGAAAGGGTTGCAGGAGACACTTTTTCTCTGCTTTCTCAGTCTGTTTCCTAGTGCCGGTTTGAAGTTCCTGCAGTTTTCACTGTCAAACCGAGTTGGAGCTAGTACCTCCCCATATATATGTATGGAATGGAGTTTGCAACTGAAAAGAAACTTTGTGTTCCCAACAAGCTAGGTGAAGGACGGCTTTCCCAAGCACATATCTCTCAGAACTGAGCAAGTGGAGAGACGTTCGTTCATCTAGCACCAAGGGAACGGGTTGCAGGAGACACTTTTTCTCTGCTTTCTCAGTCTGTTTCCTAGTGCCGGTTTGAAGTTCCTGGAGTTTTCATTGTCAAACCGATTTGGAGCTAGTATCTCCCCATATATATGTATGGAATGGAGTTTGCAACTGAAAAGAAACTTTGTGTTCCCAACAAGCTAGGTGAAAGACGGCTTTCACACACACTTAAATCTCAGAACTGAGCAAGTGGAGAGACGTTCGTTCTTCTAGCACCAAGGGAAAGGGTTGCAGGAGACACTTTTTCTCTGCTTTCTCAGTCTGTTTCCTAGTGCCGGTTTGAAGTTCCTGCAGTTTTCACTGTAAAACCGAGTTGAAGCTAGTACCTCCCCATATATATGTATGGAATGGAGTTTGCAACTGAAAAGAAACTATGTGTTCCCAACAATCTAGTTGAAGGACGGCTTTCAAACACACTTAACTCTCAGAACTGAGCAAGTGGAGAGACGTTCTTTCATGTAGCACCAAGGGAACGGGTTGCAGGAGACACTTTTTCTCTGCTTCCTCAGTCTGTTTCCTAGTGCTGGTTTGAAGTTCCTGCAGTTTTCACTGTAAAACCGAGTTGGAGCTAGTACCTCCCCATATATATGTATGGAATGGAGTTTGCAACTGAAAAGAAACTTTGTGTTCCCAACAAGCTAGGTGAAGGACGGCTTTCACACACACTTAACTCTCAGAACTGAGCAAGTGGAGGGACGTTCGTTCATGTAGCACAAAGGGAACGGGTTGCAGGAGACACTTTTTCTCTGCTTTCTCAGTCTGTTTCCTAGTGCCGGTTTGAAGTTCCTGCAGTTTTCACTGTCAAACCGAGTTGGAGCTAGTACCTCCCCATATATATGTATGGAATTCAGTTGGCAACTGAAAAGAAACTTTGTGTTCCCAACAAGCTAGGTGAAGGACGGCTTTCACACACACTTATCTCTCAGAACTGAGCAAGTGGAGAGACGTTCTTTCATGTAGCAACAAGGGAACGGGTTGCAGGAGACACTTTTTCTCTGCTTCCTCAGTCTGTTTCCTAGTGCCAGTTTGAAGTTCCTGCAGTTTTCTCTGTAAAACCGATTTGGAGCTAGTACCTCCCCATATATATTTATGGAATGGAGTTTGCAACTGAAAAGAAACTTTGTGTTCCCAACAAGCTAGGTGAAGGACGGCTTTCACACACACTTATCTCTCAGAACTGAGCAAGTGGAGAGACGTTCTTTCATGTAGCACCAAGGGAACGGGTTGCAGGAGACACTTTTTCTCTGCTTTCTCAGTCTGTTTCCTAGTGCCGGTTTGAAGTTCCTGCAGTTTTCACTGTCAAACCGAGTTGGAGCTAGTAACTCCCCATATATATGTATGGAAAGGAGTTTGCAACTGAAAAGAAACTTTGTGTTCCCAACAAGCTAGGTGAAGGACGGCTTTCACACACACTTATCTCTCAGAACTGAGCAAGTGGAGAGACGTTCGTTCATCTAGCACCAAGGGAACGGGTTTCAGGAGACACTTTTTCTCTGCTTTCTCAGTCTGTTTCCTAGTGCCGGTTTGAAGTTCCTGCAGTTTTCACTGTCAAACCGAGTTGGAGCTAGTACCTCCCCATATATATGTATGGAATGGAGTTTGCAACTGAAAAGAAACTTTGTGTTCCCAACAAGCTAGGTGAAGGACGGCTTTCCCAAGCACATATCTCTCAGAACTGAGCAAGTGGAGAGACGTTCGTTCATCTAGCACCAAGGGAACGGGTTGCAGGAGACACTTTTTCTCTGCTTTCTCAGTCTGTTTCCTAGTGCCGGTTTGAAGTTCCTGCAGTTTTCATTGTCAAACCGATTTGGAGCTAGTATCTCCCCATATATATGTATGGAATGGAGTTTGCAACTGAAAAGAAACTTTGTGTTCCCAACAAGCTAGGTGAAGGACGGCTTTCACACACACTTATCTCTCAGAACTGAGCAAGTGGAGAGACGTTCGTTCATCTAGCACCAAGGGAAAGGGTTGCGGGAGACACTTTTTCTCTGCTTTCTCAGTCTGTTTCCTAGTGCCGGTTTGAAGTTCCTGCAGTTTTCACTGTAAAACCGAGTTGAAGCTAGTACCTCCCCATATATATGTATGGAATGGAGTTTGCAACTGAAAAGAAACTATGTGTTCCCAACAAGCTAGGTGAAGGACGGCTTTCACACACACTTAACTCTCAGAACTGAGCAAGTGGAGAGACGTTCTTTCATGTAGCACCAAGGGAACGGGTTGCATTAGACACTTTTTCTCTGCTTCCTCAGTCTGTTTCCTAGTGCCGGTTTGAAGTTCCTGCAGTTTTCTCTGTAAAACCGAGTTGGAGCTAGTACCTCCCCATATATATGTATGGAATGGAGTTTGCAACTGAAAAGAAACTTTGTGTTCCCAACAAGCTAGGTGAAGGACGGCTTTCACACACACTTATCTCTCAGAACTGAGCAATTCGAGAGACGTTCGTTCATCTAGCACCAAGTGAACGGGTTGCAGGAGACACTTTTTCTCTGCTTTCTCAGTGTGTTTCCTAGTGCCGGTTGGAAGTTCCTGCAGTTTTCACTGTCAAACCGAGTTGGAGCTAGTACCTCACCATATATATGTATGGAAAGGAGTTTGCAACTGAAAAGAAACTTTGTGTTCCCAACAAGCTAGGTGAAGGACGGCTTTCACACACACTTATCTCTCAGAACTGAGCAAGTGGAGAGACGTTCGTTCATCTAGCACCAATGGAACGGGTTGCAGGAGACACTTTTTCTCTGCTTTCTCAGTCTGTTTCCTAGTGCCGGTTTGAAGTTCCTGCAGTTTTCACTGTCAAACCGAGTTGGAGCTAGTACCTCCCCATATATATGTATGGAATGGAGTTTGCAACTGAAAAGAAACTTTGTGTTCCCAACAAGCTAGGTGAAGGACGGCTTTCCCAAGCACATATCTCTCAGAACTGAGCAAGTGGAGAGACGTTCGTTCATCTAGCACCAATGGAACGGGTTGCAGGAGACACTTTTTCTCTGCTTTCTCAGTCTGTTTCCTAGTGCCGGTTTGAAGTTCCTGCAGTTTTCATTGTCAAACCGATTTGGAGCTAGTATCTACCCATATATATGTATGGAATGGAGTTTGCAACTGAAAAGAAACTTTGTGTTCCCAACAAGCTAGGTGAAGGACGGCTTTCACACACACTTATCTCTCAGAACTGAGCAAGTGGAGAGACGTTCGTTCATCTAGCACCAAGGGAAAGGGTTGCAGGAGACACTTTTTCTCTGCTTTCTCAGTCTGTTTCCTAGTGCCGGTTTGAAGTTCCTGCAGTTTTCACTGTAAAACCGATTTGAAGCTAGTACCTCCCCATATATATGTATGGAATGGAGTTTGCAACTGAAAAGAAACTATGTGTTCCCAACAAGCTAGGTGAAGGACGGCTTTCACACACACTTAACTCTCAGAACTGAGCAAGTGGAGAGACGTTCTTTCATGTAGCACCAAGGGAACGGGTTGCAGGAGACACTTTTTCTCTGCTTCCTCAGTCTGTTTCCTAGTGCCGGTTTGAAGTTCCTGCAGTTTTCATTGTCAAACCGATTAGGAGCTAGTATCTCCCCATATATATGTATGGAATGGAGTTTGCAACTGAAAAGAAACTATGTGTTCCCAACAATCTAGTTGAAGGACGGCTTTCAAACACACTTAACTCTCAGAACTGAGCAAGTGGAGAGACGTTCTTTCATGTAGCACCAAGGGAACGGGTTGCAGGAGACACTTTTTCTCTGCTTCCTCAGTCTGTTTCCTAGTGCTGGTTTGAAGTTCCTGCAGTTTTCACTGTAAAACCGAGTTGGAGCTAGTACCTCCCCATATATATGTATGGAATGGAGTTTGCAACTGAAAAGAAACTTTGTGTTCCCAACAAGCTAGGTGAAGGACGGCTTTCACACACACTTAACTCTCAGAACTGAGCAAGTGGAGGGACGTTCGTTCATGTAGCACAAAGGGAACGGGTTGCAGGAGACACTTTTTCTCTGCTTTCTCAGTCTGTTTCCTAGTGCCGGTTTGAAGTTCCTGCAGTTTTCACTGTCAAACCGAGTTGGAGCTAGTACCTCCCCATATATATGTATGGAATGGAGTTTGCAACTGAAAAGAAACTTTGTGTTCCCAACAAGCTAGGTGAAGGACGGCTTTCCCAAGCACATATCTCTCAGAACTGAGCAAGTGGAGAGACGTTCGTTCATCTAGCACCAAGGGAACGGGTTGCAGGAGACACTTTTTCTCTGCTTTCTCAGTCTGTTTCCTAGTGCCGGTTTGAAGTTCCTGCAGTTTTCATTGTCAAACCGATTTGGAGCTAGTATCTCCCCATATATATGTATGGAATGGAGTTTGCAACTGAAAAGAAACTTTGTGTTCCCAACAAGCTAGGTGAAGGACGGCTTTCACACACACTTATCTCTCAGAACTGAGCAAGTGGAGAGACGTTCGTTCATCTAGCACCAAGGGAAAGGGTTGCGGGAGACACTTTTTCTCTGCTTTCTCAGTCTGTTTCCTAGTGCCGGTTTGAAGTTCCTGCAGTTTTCACTGTAAAACCGAGTTGGAGCTAGTACCTCCCCATATATATGTATGGAATGGAGTTTGCAACTGAAAAGAAACTATGTGTTCCCAACAAGCTAGGTGAAGGACGGCTTTCACACACACTTAACTCTCAGAACTGAGCAAGTGGAGAGACGTTCTTTCATGTAGCACCAAGGGAACGGGTTGCAGGAGACACTTTTTCTCTGCTTCCTCAGTCTGTTTCCTAGTGCCGGTTTGAAGTTCCTGCAGTTTTCTCTGTAAAACCGAGTTGGAGCTAGTACCTCCCCATATATATGTATGGAATGGAGTTTGCAACTGAAAAGAAACTTTGTGTTCCCAACAAGCTAGGTGAAGGACGGCTTTCACACACACTTATCTCTCAGAACTGAGCAATTCGAGAGACGTTCGTTCATCTAGCACCAAGTGAACGGGTTGCAGGAGACACTTTTTCTCTGCTTTCTCAGTGTGTTTCCTAGTGCCGGTTGGAAGTTCCTGCAGTTTTCACTGTCAAACCGAGTTGGAGCTAGTACCTCACCATATATATGTATGGAAAGGAGTTTGCAACTGAAAAGAAACTTTGTGTTCCCAACAAGCTAGGTGAAGGACGGCTTTCACACACACTTATCTCTCAGAACTGAGCAAGTGGAGAGACGTTCGTTCATCTAGCACCAATGGAACGGGTTGCAGGAGACACTTTTTCTCTGCTTTCTCAGTCTGTTTCCTAGTGCCGGTTTGAAGTTCCTGCAGTTTTCACTGTCAAACCGAGTTGGAGCTAGTACCTCCCCATATATATGTATGGAATGGAGTTTGCAACTGAAAAGAAACTTTGTGTTCCCAACAAGCTAGGTGAAGGACGGCTTTCCCAAGCACATATCTCTCAGAACTGAGCAAGTGGAGAGACGTTCGTTCATCTAGCACCAAGGGAACGGGTTGCAGGAGACACTTTTTCTCTGCTTTCTCAGTCTGTTTCCTAGTGCCGGTTTGAAGTTCCTGCAGTTTTCATTGTCAAACCGATTTGGAGCTAGTATCTACCCATATATATGTATGGAATGGAGTTTGCAACTGAAAAGAAACTTTGTGTTCCCAACAAGCTAGGTGAAGGACGGCTTTCACACACACTTATCTCTCAGAACTGAGCAAGTGGAGAGACGTTCGTTCATCTAGCACCAAGGGAAAGGGTTGCAGGAGACACTTTTTCTCTGCTTTCTCAGTCTGTTTCCTAGTGCCGGTTTGAAGTTCCTGCAGTTTTCACTGTAAAACCGATTTGAAGCTAGTACCTCCCCATATATATGTATGGAATGGAGTTTGCAACTGAAAAGAAACTATGTGTTCCCAACAAGCTAGGTGAAGGACGGCTTTCACACACACTTAACTCTCAGAACTGAGCAAGTGGAGAGACGTTCTTTCATGTAGCACCAAGGGAACGGGTTGCAGGAGACACTTTTTCTCTGCTTCCTCAGTCTGTTTCCTAGTGCCGGTTTGAAGTTCCTGCAGTTTTCATTGTCAAACCGATTAGGAGCTAGTATCTCCCCATATATATGTATGGAATGGAGTTTGCAACTGAAAAGAAACTTTGTGTTCCCAACAAGCTAGGTGAAGGACGGCTTTCACACACACTTATCTCTCAGAACTGAGCAAGTGGAGAGACGTTCGTTCATCTAGCACCAAGGGAACGGGTTGCAGGAGACACTTTTTCTCTGCTTTCTCAGTCTGTTTCCTAGTGCCGGTTTGAAGTTCCTGCAGTTTTCACTGTAAAACCGAGTTGGAGCTTCTACCTCCCCATATATATGTATGGAAAGGAGTTTGCAACTGAAAAGAAACTTTGTGTTCCCAACAAGCAAGGTGAAGGACGGCTTTCACACACACTTAACTCTCAGAACTGAGCAAGTGGAGAGACGTTCTTTCATGTAGCACCAAGGGAACGGGTTGCAGGAGACACTTTTTCTCTGCTTCCTCAGTCTGTTTCCTAGTGCCGGTTTGAAGTTCCTGCAGTTTTCATTGTCAAACCGATTAGGAGCTAGTATCTCCCCATATATATGTATGGAATGGAGTTTGCAACTGAAAAGAAACTATGTGTTCCCAACAATCTAGTTGAAGGACGGCTTTCAAACACACTTAACTCTCAGAACTGAGCAAGTGGAGAGACGTTCTTTCATGTAGCACCAAGGGAACGGGTTGCAGGAGACACTTTTTCTCTGCTTCCTCAGTCTGTTTCCTAGTGCTGGTTTGAAGTTCCTGCAGTTTTCACTGTAAAACCGAGTTGGAGCTAGTACCTCCCCATATATATGTATGGAATGGAGTTTGCAACTGAAAAGAAACTTTGTGTTCCCAACAAGCTAGGTGAAGGACGGCTTTCACACACACTTAACTCTCAGAACTGAGCAAGTGGAGGGACGTTCGTTCATGTAGCACAAAGGGAACGGGTTGCAGGAGACACTTTTTCTCTGCTTTCTCAGTCTGTTTCCTAGTGCCGGTTTGAAGTTCCTGCAGTTTTCACTGTCAAACCGAGTTGGAGCTAGTACCTCCCCATATATATGTATGGAATGGAGTTTGCAACTGAAAAGAAACTTTGTGTTCCCAACAAGCTAGGTGAAGGACGGCTTTCCCAAGCACATATCTCTCAGAACTGAGCAAGTGGAGAGACGTTCGTTCATCTAGCACCAAGGGAACGGGTTGCAGGAGACACTTTTTCTCTGCTTTCTCAGTCTGTTTCCTAGTGCCGGTTTGAAGTTCCTGCAGTTTTCATTGTCAAACCGATTTGGAGCTAGTATCTCCCCATATATATGTATGGAATGGAGTTTGCAACTGAAAAGAAACTTTGTGTTCCCAACAAGCTAGGTGAAGGACGGCTTTCACACACACTTATCTCTCAGAACTGAGCAAGTGGAGAGACGTTCGTTCATCTAGCACCAAGGGAAAGGGTTGCGGGAGACACTTTTTCTCTGCTTTCTCAGTCTGTTTCCTAGTGCCGGTTTGAAGTTCCTGCAGTTTTCACTGTAAAACCGAGTTGAAGCTAGTACCTCCCCATATATATGTATGGAATGGAGTTTGCAACTGAAAAGAAACTATGTGTTCCCAACAAGCTAGGTGAAGGACGGCTTTCACACACACTTAACTCTCAGAACTGAGCAAGTGGAGAGACGTTCTTTCATGTAGCACCAAGGGAACGGGTTGCAGGAGACACTTTTTCTCTGCTTCCTCAGTCTGTTTCCTAGTGCCGGTTTGAAGTTCCTGCAGTTTTCTCTGTAAAACCGAGTTGGAGCTAGTACCTCCCCATATATATGTATGGAATGGAGTTTGCAACTGAAAAGAAACTTTGTGTTCCCAACAAGCTAGGTGAAGGACGGCTTTCACACACACTTATCTCTCAGAACTGAGCAATTCGAGAGACGTTCGTTCATCTAGCACCAAGTGAACGGGTTGCAGGAGACACTTTTTCTCTGCTTTCTCAGTGTGTTTCCTAGTGCCGGTTGGAAGTTCCTGCAGTTTTCACTGTCAAACCGAGTTGGAGCTAGTACCTCACCATATATATGTATGGAAAGGAGTTTGCAACTGAAAAGAAACTTTGTGTTCCCAACAAGCTAGGTGAAGGACGGCTTTCACACACACTTATCTCTCAGAACTGAGCAAGTGGAGAGACTTTCGTTCATCTAGCACCAATGGAACGGGTTGCAGGAGACACTTTTTCTCTGCTTTCTCAGTCTGTTTCCTAGTGCCGGTTTGAAGTTCCTGCAGTTTTCACTGTCAAACCGAGTTGGAGCTTGTACCTCCCCATATATATGTATGGAATGGAGTTTGCAACTGAAAAGAAACTTTGTGTTCCCAACAAGCTAGGTGAAGGACGGCTTTCCCAAGCACATATCTCTCAGAACTGAGCAAGTGGAGAGACGTTCGTTCATCTAGCACCAAGGGAACGGGTTGCAGGAGACACTTTTTCTCTGCTTTCTCAGTCTGTTTCCTAGTGCCGGTTTGAAGTTCCTGCAGTTTTCATTGTCAAACCGATTTGGAGCTAGTATCTACCCATATATATGTATGGAATGGAGTTTGCAACTGAAAAGAAACTTTGTGTTCCCAACAAGCTAGGTGAAGGACGGCTTTCACACACACTTATCTCTCAGAACTGAGCAAGTGGAGAGACGTTCGTTCATCTAGCACCAAGGGAAAGGGTTGCAGGAGACACTTTTTCTCTGCTTTCTCAGTCTGTTTCCTAGTGCCGGTTTGAAGTTCCTGCAGTTTTCACTGTAAAACCGATTTGAAGCTAGTACCTCCCCATATATATGTATGGAATGGAGTTTGCAACTGAAAAGAAACTATGTGTTCCCAACAAGCTAGGTGAAGGACGGCTTTCACACACACTTAACTCTCAGAACTGAGCAAGTGGAGAGACGTTCTTTCATGTAGCACCAAGGGAACGGGTTGCAGGAGACACTTTTTCTCTGCTTCCTCAGTCTGTTTCCTAGTGCCGGTTTGAAGTTCCTGCAGTTTTCATTGTCAAACCGATTAGGAGCTAGTATCTCCCCATATATATGTATGGAATGGAGTTTGCAACTGAAAAGAAACTTTGTGTTCCCAACAAGCTAGGTGAAGGACGGCTTTCACACACACTTATCTCTCAGAACTGAGCAAGTGGAGAGACGTTCGTTCATCTAGCACCAAGGGAACGGGTTGCAGGAGACACTTTTTCTCTGCTTTCTCAGTCTGTTTCCTAGTGCCGGTTTGAAGTTCCTGCAGTTTTCACTGTAAAACCGAGTTGGAGCTTCTACCTCCCCATATATATGTATGGAAAGGAGTTTGCAACTGAAAAGAAACTTTGTGTTCCCAACAAGCAAGGTGAAGGACGGCTTTCACACACACTTATCTCTCAGAACTGCGCAATTGGAGAGACGTTCGTTCATCTAGCACCAAGGGAACGGGTTGCAGGAGACACTTTTTCTCTGCTTTCTCAGTCTGTTTTCTAGTGCCGTTTGGAAGTTCCTGCAGTTTTCACTGTCAAACCGAGTTGGAGCTAGTACCTCCCCATATATATGTATGGAAAGGAGTTTGCAACTGAAAAGAAACTTTGTGTTCCCAACAAGCTAGGTGAAGGACGGCTTTCACACACACTTTTCTCTCAGAACTGAGCAAGTGGTGAGACGTTCGTTCATCTAGCACCAAGGGAACGGGTTGCAGGAGACACTTTTTCTCTGCTTTCTCAGTCTGTTTCCTAGTGCCGGTTTGAAGTTCCTGCAGTTTTCACTGTCAAACCGAGTTGGAGCTAGTACTTCCCCATATATATGTATGGAATGGAGTTTGCAACTGAAAAGAAACTTTGTGTTCCCAACAAGCTAGGTGAAGGACGGCTTTCCCAAGCACATATCTCTCAGAACTGAGCAAGTGGAGAGACGTTCGTTCATCTAGCACCAAGGGAACGGGTTGCAGGAGACACTTTTTCTCTGCTTTCTCAGTCTGTTTCCTAGTGCCGGTTTGAAGTTCCTGCAGTTTTCACTGTCAAACCGAGTTGGAGCTAGTACCTCCCCATATATATGTATGGAATGGAGTTTGCAACTGAAAAGAAACTTTGTGTTCCCAACAAGCTAGGTGAAGGACGGCTTTCCCAAGCACATATCTCTCAGAACTGAGCAAGTGGAGAGACGTTCGTTCATCTAGCACCAAGGGAACGGGTTGCAGGAGACACTTTTTCTCTGCTTTCTCAGTCTGTTTCCTAGTGCCGGTTTGAAGTTCCTGCAGTTTTCATTGTCAAACCGATTTGGAGCTAGTATCTACCCATATATATGTATGGAATGGAGTTTGCAACTGAAAAGAAACTTTGTGTTCCCAACAAGCTAGGTGAAGTACGGCTTTCTCACACACTTATCTCTCAGAACTGAGCAAGTGGAGAGACGTTCGTTCATCTAGCACCAAGGGAAAGGGTTGCAGGAGACACTTTTTCTCTGCTTTCTCAGTCTGTTTCCTAGTGCCGGTTTGAAGTTCCTGCAGTTTTCACTGTAAAACCGAGTTGAAGCTAGTACCTCCCCATATATATGTATGGAATGGAGTTTGCAACTGAAAAGAAACTATGTGTTCCCAACTAGATAGGTGAAGGACGGCTTTCACACACACTTAACTCTCAGAACTGAGCAAGTGGAGAGACGTTCTTTCATGTAGCACCAAGGGAACGGGTTGCAGGAGACACTTTTTCTCTGCTTCCTCAGTCTGTTTCCTAGTGCCGGTTTGAAGTTCCTGCAGTTTTCATTGTCAAACCGATTAGGAGCTAGTATCTCCCCATATATATGTACGGAATGGAGTTTGCAACTGAAAAGAAACTTTGTGTTCCCAACAAGCTAGGTGAAGGACGGCTTTCACACACACTTATCTCTCAGAACTGAGCAAGTGGAGAGACGTTCGTTCATCTAGCACCAAGGGAACGGGTTGCAGGAGACACTTTTTCTCTGCTTTCTCAGTCTGTTTCCTAGTGCCGGTTTGAAGTTCCTGCAGTTTTCACTGTAATACCGAGTTGGAGCTTCTACCTCCCCATATATATGTATGGAAAGGAGTTTGCAACTGAAAAGAAACTTTGTGTTCCCAACAAGCAAGGTGAAGGACGGGTTTCACACACACTTATCTCTCAGAACTGCGCAATTGGAGAGACGTTCGTTCATCTAGCACCAAGGGAACGGGTTGCAGGAGACACTTTTTCTCTGCTTTCTCAGTCTGTTTTCTAGTGCCGTTTGGAAGTTCCTGCAGTTTTCACTGTCAAACCGAGTTGGAGCTAGTACCTCCCCATATATATGTATGGAAAGGAGTTTGCAACTGAAAAGAAACTTTGTGTTCCCAACAAGCTAGGTGAAGGACGGCTTTCACACACACTTATCTCTCAGAACTGAGCAAGTGGAGAGACGTTCGTTCATCCAGCACCAAGGGAACGGGTTGCAGGAGACACTTTTTCTCTGCTTTCTCAGTCTGTTTCCTAGTGCCGGTTTGAAGTTCCTGCAGTTTTCACTGTCAAACCGAGTTGGAGCTAGTACCTCCCCATATATATGTATGGAATGGAGTTTGCAACTGAAAAGAACTTTGTGTTCCCAACAAGCTAGGTGAAGGACGGCTTTCACACACACTTATCTCTCAGAACTGAGCAAGTGGAGAGACGTTCGTTCATCTAGCACCAAGGGAACGGGTTGCAGGAGGCACTTTTTCTCTGCTTTCTCAGACTGCTTCCTAGTGCCGGTGTGAAGTTCCTGCAGTTTTCACTGTAAAACCGAGTTGGAGCTTCTACCTCCAAATATATATGTATGGAATGGAGTTTGCAACTGAAAAGAAACTTTGTGTTCCCAAAAAGCTAGGTGAAGGACGGCTTTCACACACACTTATCTCTCAGAACTGAGCAAGTGGAGAGACTTTCGTTCATCTAGCACCAAGGGAACGGGTTGCAGGAGACACTTTTTCTCTGCTTTCTCAGTCTATTTCCTAGTGCCGGTTTGAAGTTCCTGCAGTTTTCACTGTAAAACCGAGTTGGACCTAGTACCTCCCCATATATATGTATGGAATGGGGTTTGCAACTGAAAAGAAACTTTGTGTTCCCAACAAGCTAGGTGAAGGACGGCTTTCACACACACTTATCTCTCAGAACTGAGCAAGTGGAGAGACGTTCGTTCATCTAGCACCAAGGGAACGGGTTGCAGGAGACACTTTTTCTCTGCTTTCTCAGTCTGTTTCCTAGTGCCGGTTTGAAGTTCCTGCAGTTTTCACTGTAAAACCGAGTTGGAGCTTGTACCTCCCCATATATATGTATGGAATGGAGTTTGCAACTGAAAAGAAACTTTGTGTTCCCAACAAGCTAGGTGAAGGACGGCTTTCACACACACTTATCTCTCAGAACTGAGCAAGTGGAGAGACGTTCGTTCTTCCAGCACCAAGGGAACGGGTTGCAGGAGACAATTTTTCTCTGCTTTCTCAGTCTGTTTCCTAGTGCCGGTTTGAAGTTCCTGCAGTTTTCACTGTAAAACCGAGTTGAAGCTTGTACCTCCCCATATATATGTATGGAATGGAGTTTGCAACTGAAAAGAACTTTGTGTTCCCAACAAGCTAGGTGAAGGACGGCTTTCACACACACTTATCTCTCAGAACTGAGCAAGTGGAGAGACGTTCGTTCATCTAGCACCAAGGGAACGGGTTGCAGGAGGCACTTTTTCTCTGCTTTCTCAGACTGTTTCCTAGTGCCGGTGTGAAGTTCCTGCAGTTTTCACTGTAAAACCGAGTTGGAGCTTCTACCTCCAAATATATATGTATGGAATGGAGTTTGCAACTGAAAAGAAACTTTGTGTTCCCAACAAGCTAGGTGAAGGACGGCTTTCACACACACTTATCTCTCAGAACTGAGCAAGTAGAGAGACTTTCGTTCATCTAGCACCAAGGGAACGGGTTGCAGGAGACACTTTTTCTCTGCTTTCTCAGTCTGTTTCCTAGTGCCGGTTTGAAGTTCCTGCAGTTTTCACTGTAAAACCGAGTTGGAGCTTCTACCTCCCCATATATATGTATGGAATGGAGTTTGCAACTGAAAAGAAACTTTGTGTTCCCAACAAGCTAGCTGAAGGACGGCATTCACACACACTTATCTCTCAGAACTGAGCAAGTGGAGAGACGTTCGTTCATCTAGCACCAAGGGAACGGGTTGCAGGAGACACTTTTTCTCTGCTTTCTCAGTCTGTTTCCTAGTGCCGGTTTGAAGTTCCTGCAGTTTTCACTGTAAAAAAGAGTTGGAGCTTGTACCTCCCCATATATATGTATGGAATGGGGTTTGCAACTGAAAAGAAACTTTGTGTTCCCAACAAGCTAGGTGAAGGGCGGCTTTCACACACACTTATCTCTCAGAACTGAGCAAGTGGAGAGACGTTCGTTCATCTAGCACCAAGGGAACGGGTTGCTGGAGACACTTTTTCTCTGCTTTCTCAGTCTGTTCCCTAGTGCCGGTTTGAAGTTCCTGCAGTTTTCACTGTAAAACCGATTTGGAGCTTGTACCTCCCCATATATATGTATGGAATGGAGTTTGCAACTGAAAAGAAACTTTGTGTTCCCAACAAGCTAGGTGAAGGACGGGTTTCACACACACTAATCTCTCAGAACTGAGCAAGTGGAGAGACGTTCGTTCATCTAGCACCAAGGGAACGGGTTGCAGGAGGCACTTTTTCTCTGCTTTCTCAGACTGTTTCCTAGTGCCGGTTTGAAGTTCCTGCAGTTTTCACTGTAAAACCGAGTTGGAGCTTCTACCTCCAAATATATATGTATGGAATGGAGTTTGCAACTGAAAAGAAACTATGTGTTACCAAAAAGCTAGGTGAAGGACGGCTTTCACACACACTTATCTCTCAGAATTTAGCAATTGCAGAGACTTTCGTTCATCTAGCACCAAGGGAACGGGTTGCAGGAGACACTTTTTCTCTGCTTTCTCAGTCTGTTTCCTGGTGCCGGTTTGAAGTTCCTGCAGTTTTCACTGTAAAACCGAGTTGGAGTTTGTACCTCCCCATATATATGTATGGAATGGAGTTTGCAACTGAAAAGAAACTTTGTGTTCCCAACAAGCTAGGTGAAGGACGGCTTTCACACACACTTATCTCTCAGAACTGAGCAAGTGGAGAGACGTTCGTTCATCTAGCACCAAGGGAACGGTTTGCAGGAGACACTTTTTCTCTGCTTTCTCAGTCTGTTTCCTAGTGCCGGTTTGAAGTTCCTGCAGTTTTCACTGTAAAACCGTGTTGGAGCTTCTACCTCCAAATATATATGTATGGAATGGAGTTTGCAACTGAAAAGAAACTTTGTGTTCCCAACAAGCTAGGTGAAGGACGGCTTTCACACACACTTATCTCTCAGAACTGAACAAGTGGAGAGACTTTCGTTCATCTAGCACCAAGGGAACGGGTTGCAGGAGACACTTTTTCTCTGCTTTCTCAGTCTGTTTCCTAGTGCCGGTTTGAAGTTCCTGCAGTTTTCACTGTAAAACCGAGTTGGACCTAGTACCTCCCCATATATATGTATGGAATGGAGTTTGCAACTGAAAAGAAACTTTGTGTTCCCAACAAGCTAGGTGAAGGACGGCTTTCACACACACTTATCTCTCAGAACTGAGCAAGTGGAGAGACGTTCGTTCATCTAGCACCAAGGGAACGGGTTGCAGGAGGCACTTTTTCTCTGCTTTCTCAGACTGTTTCCTAGTGCCGGTGTGAAGTTCCTGCAGTTTTCACTGTAAAACCGAGTTGGAGCTTCTACCTCCAAATATATATGTATGGAATGGAGTTTGCAACTGAAAAGAAACTTTGTGTTCCCAAAAAGCTAGGTGAAGGACGGCTTTCACACACACTTATCTCTCAGAACTGAGCAAGTGGAGAGACTTTCGTTCATCTAGCACCAAGGGAACGGGTTGCAGGAGACACTTTTTCTCTGCTTTCTCAGTCTGTTTCCTAGTGCCGGTTTGAAGTTCCTGCAGTTTTCACTGTAAAACCGAGTTGGACCTAGTACCTCCCCATATATATGTATGGAATGGAGTTTGCAACTGAAAAGAAACTTTGTGTTCCCAACAAGCTAGGTGAAGGACGGCTTTCACACACACTTATCTCTCAGAACTGAGCAAGTGGAGAGACGTTCGTTCATCTAGCACCAAGGGAACGGGTTGCAGGAGACACTTTTTCTCTGCTTTCTCAGTCTGTTTCCTAGTGCCGGTTTGAAGTTCCTGCAGTTTTCACTGTAAAACCGAGTTGGAGCTTCTACCTCCAAATATATATGTATGGAATGGAGTTTGCAACTGAAAAGAAACTTTGTGTTCCCAACAAGCTAGCTGAAGGACGGCATTCACACACACTTATCTCTCAGAACTGAGCAAGTGGAGAGACGTTCGTTCATCTAGCACCAAGGGAACGGGTTGCAGGAGACACTTTTTCTCTGCTTTCTCAGTCTGTTTCCTAGTGCCGGTTTGAAGTTCCTGCAGTTTTCACTGTAAAACAGAGTTGGAGCTTGTACCTCCCCATATATATGTATGGAATGGGGTTTGCAACTGAAAAGAAACTTTGTGTTCCCAACAAGCTAGGTGAAGGGCGGCTTTCACACACACTTATCTCTCAGAACTGAGCAAGTGGAGAGACGTTCGTTCATCTAGCACCAAGGGAACGGGTTGCAGGAGACACTTTTTCTCTGCTTTCTCAGTCTGTTCCCTAGTGCCGGTTTGAAGTTCCTGCAGTTTTCACTGTAAAACCGAGTTGGAGCTTGTACCTCCCCATATATATGTATGGAATGGAGTTGGCAACTGAAAAGAAACTTTGTGTTCCCAACAAGCTAGGTGAAGGACGGGTTTCACACACACTTATCTCTCAGAACTGAGCAAGTGGAGAGACGTTCGTTCATCTAGCACCAAGGGAACGGGTTGCAGGAGACACTTTTTCTCTGCTTTCTCAGTCTGTTTCCTAGTGCCGGTTTGAAGTTCCTGCAGTTTACACTGTAAAAGCGAGTTGGAGCTTGTACCTCCCCATATATATGTATGGAATGGAGTTTGCAACTGAAAAGAAACTTTGTGTTCCCAACAAGCTAGGTGAAGGACGGCTTTCACACACACTTATCTCTCAGAACTGAGCAAGTGGAGAGACGTTCGTTCATCTAGCACCAAGGGAACGGGTTGCAGGAGACACTTTTTCTCTGCTTTCTCAGTCTGTTTCCTAGTGCCTTTTTGAAGTTCCTGCAGTTTTCACTGTAAAACCGAGTTGGAGCTTGTACCTCCCCATATATATGTATGGAATGGAGTTTGCAACTGAAAAGAAACTTTGTGTTCCCAACAAGCTAGGTGAAGGACGGCTTTCACACACACTTATCTCTCAGAACTGAGCAAGTGGAGAGACGTTCGTTCATCTAGCACCAAGGGAACGGGTTGCAGGGGACACTTTTTCTCTGCTTTCTCAGTCTGTTTCCTAGTGCCGGTTTGAAGTTCCTGCAGTTTTCACTGTAAAACCGAGTTGAAGCTTGTACCTCCCCATATATATGTATGGAATGGAGTTTGCAACTGAAAAGAAACTTTGTGTTCCCAACAAGCTAGGTGAAGGACGGCTTTCACACACACTTATCTCTCAGAACTGAGCAAGTGGAGAGACGTTCGTTCATCTAGCACCAAGGGAACGGGATGCAGGAGGCACCTTTTCTCTGCTTTCTCAGACTGTTTCCTAGTGCCGGTGTGAAGTTCCTGCAGTTTTCACTGTAAAACCGAGTTGGAGCTTCTACCTCCAAATATATATGTATGGAATGGAGTTTGCAACTGAAAAGAAACTTTGTGTTCCCAAAAAGCTAGGTGAAGGACGGCTTTCACACACACTTATCTCTCAGAACTGAGCAAGTGGAGAGACTTTCGTTCATCTAGCACCAAGGGAACGGGTTGCAGGAGACACTTTTTCTCTGCTATCTCAGTCTGTTTCCTAGTGCCGGTTTGAAGTTCCTGCAGTTTTCACTGTAAAACCGAGTTGGACCTAGTACCTCCCCATATATATGTATGGAATGGAGTTTGCAACTGAAAAGAAACTTTGTGTTCCCAACAAGCTAGGTGAAGGACGGCTTTCACACACACTTATCTCTCAGAACTGAGCAAGTGGAGAGACGTTCGTTCATCTAGCAACAAGGGAACGGGTTGCAGGAGACACTTTTTCTCTGCTTTCTCAGTCTGTTTCCTAGTGCCGGTTTGAAGTTCCTGCAGTTTTCACTGTAAAACCGAGTTGGAGCTTGTACCTCCCCATATATATGTATGGAATGGAGTTTGCAACTGAAAAGAAACTTTGTGTTCCCAACAAGCTAGGTGAAGGACGGCTTTCACACACACTTATCTCTCAGAACTGAGCAAGTGGAGAGACGTTCGTTCATCTAGCACCAAGGGAACGGGTTGCAGGAGACACTTTTTCTCTGCTTTCTCAGTGTGTTTTCTAGTGCCGTTTGGAAGTTCCTGCAGTTTTCACTGTAAAACCGAGTTGGAGCTAGTACCTCCCCATATATATGTATGGAAAGGAGTTTGCAACTGAAAAGAAACTTTGTGTTCCCAACAAGCTAGGTGAAGGACGGCTTTCACACACACTTATCTCTCAGAACTGAGCAAGTGGTGAGACGTTCGTTCATCTAGCACCAAGGGAACGGGTTGCAGAAGACACTTTTTCTCTGCTTTCTCAGTCTGTTTCCTAGTGCCGGTTTGAAGTTCCTGCAGTTTTCACTGTCAAACCGAGTTGGAGCTAGTACCTCCCCATATATATGTATGGAATTCAGTTGGCAACTGAAAAGAAACTTTGTGTTCCCAACAAGCTAGGTGAAGGACGGCTTTCCCAAGCACATATCTCTCAGAACTGAGCAAGTGGAGAAACGTTCGTTCATCTAGCACCAAGGGAACGGGTTGCAGGAGACACTTTTTCTCTGCTTTCTCAGTCTGTTTCCTAGTGCCGGTTTGAATTTCCTGCAGTTTTCATTGTCAAACCGATTTGGAGCTAGTATCTCCCCATATATATGTATGGAATGGAGTTTGCAACTGAAAAGAAACTTTGTGTTCCCAACAAGCTAGGTGAAGGACGGCTTTCACACACACTTATCTCTCAGAACTGAGCAAGTGGAGAGACGTTCGTTCATCCAGCACCAAGGGAACGGGTTGCAGGAGACACTTTTTCTCTGCTTTCTCAGTCTGTTTCCTAGTGCCGGTTTGAAGTTCCTGCAGTTTTCACTGTCAAACCGAGTTGGAGCTAGTACCTCCCCATATATATGTATGGAATGGAGTTTGCAACTGAAAAGAACTTTGTGTTCCCAACAAGCTAGGTGAAGGACGGCTTTCACACACACTTATCTCTCAGAACTGAGCAAGTGGAGAGACGTTCGTTCATCTAGCACCAAGGGAACGGGTTGCAGGAGGCACTTTTTCTCTGCTTTCTCAGACTGTTTCCTAGTGCCGGTGTGAAGTTCCTGCAGTTTTCACTGTAAAACCGAGTTGGAGCTTCTACCTCCAAATATATATGTATGGAATGCAGTTTGCAACTGAAAAGAAACTTTGTGTTCCCAAAAAGCTAGGTGAAGGACGGCTTTCACACACACTTATCTCTCAGAACTGAGCAAGTGGAGAGACTTTCGTTCATCTAGCACCAAGGGAACGGGTTGCAGGAGACACTTTTTCTCTGCTTTCTCAGTCTGTTTCCTAGTGCCGGTTTGAAGTTCCTGCAGTTTTCAGTGTAAAACCGAGTTGGACCTTGTACCTCCCCATATATATGTATGGAATGGAGTTTGCAACTGAAAAGAAACTTTGTGTTCCCAACAAGCTAGGTGAAGGACGGCTTTCACACACACTTATCTCTCAGAACTGAGCAAGTGGAGAGACGTTCGTTCATCTAGCACCAAGGGAACGGGTTGCAGGAGACACATTTTCTCTGCTTTCTCAGTCTGTTTCCTAGTGCCGGTTTGAAGTTCCTGCAGTTTTCACTGTAAAACCGAGTTGGAGCTTGTACCTCCCCATATATATGTATGGAATGGGGTTTGCAACTGAAAAGAAACTTTGTGTTCCCAACAAGCTAGGTGAAGGACGGCTTTCACACACACTTATCTCTCAGAACTGAGCAAGTGGAGAGACGTTCGTTCATCTAGCACCAAGGGAACGGGTTGCAGGAGACACTTTTTCTCTGCTTTCTCAGTCTGTTTCCTAGTGCCGGTTTGAAGTTCCTGCAGTTTTCACTGTAAAACCGAGTTGGAGCTTGTACCTCCCCATATATATGTATGGAATGGAGTTTGCAACTGAAAAGAAACTTTGTGTTCCCAACAAGCTAGGTGAAGGACGGCTTTCACACACACTTATCTCTCAGAACTGAGCAAGTGGAGAGACGTTCGTTCTTCTAGCACCAAGGGAACGGGTTGCAGGAGACAATTTTTCTCTGCTTTCTCAGACTGTTTCCTAGTGCCGGTTTGAAGTTACTGCAGTTTTCACTGTAAAACCGAGTTGAAGCTTGTACCTCCCCATATATATGTATGGAATGGAGTTTGCAACTGAAAAGAACTTTGTGTTCCCAACAAGCTAGGTGAAGGACGGCTTTCACACACACTTATCTCTCAGAACTGAGCAAGTGGAGAGACGTTCGTTCATCTAGCACCAAGGGAACGGGTTGCAGGAGGCACTTTTTCTCTGCTTTCTCAGACTGTTTCCTAGTGCCGGTGTGAAGTTCCTGCAGTTTTCACTGTAAAACCGAGTTGGAGCTTCTACCTCCAAATATATATGTATGGAATGGAGTTTGCAACTGAAAAGAACCTTTGTGTTCCCAAAAAGCTAGGTGAAGGACGGCTTTCACACACACTTATCTCTCAGAACTGAGCAAGTGGAGAGACTTTCGTTCATCTAGCACCAAGGTAACGGGTTGCAGGAGACACTTTTTCTCTGCTTTCTCAGTCTGTTTCCTAGTGCCGGTTTGAAGTTCCTGCAGTTTTCACTGTAAAACCGAGTTGGACCTAGTAACTTCCCATATATATGTATGGAATGGAGTTTGCAACTGAAAAGAAACTTTGTGTTCCCAACAAGCTAGGTGAAGGACGGCTTTCACACACACTTATCTCTCAGAACTGAGCAAGTGGAGAGACGTTCGTTCATCTAGCACCAAGGGAACGGGTTGCAGGAGACACTTTTTCTCTGCTTTCTCAGTCTGTTTCCTAGTGCCGGTTTGAAGTTCCTGCAGTTTTCACTGTAAAACCGAGTTGGAGCTTCTACCTCCCCATATATATGTATGGAATGGAGTTTGCAACTGAAAAGAAACTTTGTGTTCCCAACAAGCTAGCTGAAGGACGGCATTCACACACACTTATCTCTCAGAACTGAGCAAGTGGAGAGACGTTCGTTCATTTAGCACCAAGGGAACGGGTTGCAGGAGACACTTTTTCTCTGCTTTCTCAGTCTGTTTCCTAGTGCCGGTTTGAAGTTCCTGCAGTTTTCACTGTAAAACCGAGTTGGAGCTTGTACCTCCCCATATATATGTATGGAATGGGGTTTGCAACTGAAAAGAAACTTTGTGTTCCCAACAAGCTAGGTGAAGGGCGGCTTTCACACACACTTATCTCTCAGAACTGAGCAAGTGGAGAGACGTTCGTTCATCTAGCACCAAGGGAACGGGTTGCAGGAGACACTTTTTCTCTGCTCTCTCAGTCTGTTCCCTAGTGCCGGTTTGAAGTTCCTGCAGTTTTCACTGTAAAACCGATTTGGAGCTTGTACCTCCCCATATATATGTATGGAATGGAGTTTGCAACTGAAAAGAAACTTTGTGTTCCCAACAAGCTAGGTGAAGGACGGGTTTCACACACACTAATCTCTCAGAACTGAGCAAGTGGAGAGACGTTCGTTCATCTAGCACCAAGGGAACGGGTTGCAGGAGGCACTTTTTCTCTGCTTTCTCAGACTGTTTCCTAGTGCCGGTTTGAAGTTCCTGCAGTTTTCACTGTAAAACCGAGTTGGAGCTTCTACCTCCAAATATATATGTATGGAATGGAGTTTGCAACTGAAAAGAAACTATGTGTTACCAAAAAGCTAGGTGAAGGACGGCTTTCACACACACTTATCTCTCAGAATTGAGCAATTGGAGAGACTTTCGTTCATCTAGCACCAAGGGAACGGGTTGCAGGAGACACTTTTTTCTGCTTTCTCAGTCTGTTTCCTGGTGCCGGTTTGAAGTTCCTGCAGTTTTCACTGTCAAACCGAGTTGGAGCTAGTACCTCCCCATATATATGTATGGAATTCAGTTGGCAACTGAAAAGAAACTTTGTGTTCCCAACAAGCTAGGTGAAGGACGGCTTTCACACACACTTATCTCTCAGAACTGAGCAAGTGGAGAGACGTTCGTTCATCTAGCACCAAGGGAACGGGTTGCAGGAGACACTTTTTCTCTGCTTTCTCAGTCTGTTTCCTAGTGCCGGTTTGAAGTTCCTGCAGTTTTCACTCTAAAACCGTGTTGGAGCTTCTACCTCCAAATATATATGTATGGAATGGAGTTTGCAACTGAAAAGAAACTTTGTGTTCCCAACAAGCTAGGTGAAGGACGGCTTTCACACACACTTATCTCTCAGAACTGAGCAAGTGGAGAGACTTTCGTTCATCTAGCACCAAGGGAACGGGTTGCAGGAGACACTTTTTCTCTGCTTTCTCAGTCTGTTTCCTAGTGCCGGTTTGAAGTTCCTGCAGTTTTCACTGTAAAACCGAGTTGGACCTATTACCTCCCCATATATATGTATGGAATGGAGTTTGCAACTGAAAAGAAACTTTGTGTTCCCAACAAGCTAGGTGAAGGACGGCTTTCACACACACTTATCTCTCAGAACTGAGCAAGTGGAGAGACGTTCGTTCATCTAGCACCAAGGGAACGGGTTGCAGGAGGCACTTTTTCTCTGCTTTCTCAGACTGTTTCCTAGTGCCGGTGTGAAGTTCCTGCAGTTTTCACTGTAAAACCGAGTTGGAGCTTCTACCTCCAAATATATATGTATGGAATGGAGTTTGCAACTGAAAAGAAACTTTGTGTTCCCAAAAAGCTAGGTGAAGGACGGCTTTCACACACACTTATCTCTCAGAACTGAGCAAGTGGAGAGACTTTCGTTCATCTAGCACCAAGGGAACGGGTTGCAGGAGACACTTTTTCTCTGCTTTCTCAGTCTGTTTCCTAGTGCCGGTTTGAAGTTCCTGCAGTTTTCACTGTAAAACCGAGTTGGACCTAGTACCTCCCCATATATATGTATGGAATGGAGTTTGCAACTGAAAAGAAACTTTGTGTTCCCAACAAGCTAGGTGAAGGACGGCTTTCACACACACTTATCTCTCAGAACTGAGCAAGTGGAGAGACGTTCGTTCATCTAGCACCAAGGGAACGGGTTGCAGGAGACACTTTTTCTCTGCTTTCTCAGTCTGTTTCCTAGTGCCGGTTTGAAGTTCCTGCAGTTTTCACTGTAAAACCGAGTTGGAGCTTCTACCTCCCCATATATATGTAAGGAATGGAGTTTGCAACTGAAAAGAAACTTTGTGTTCCCAACAAGCTAGCTGAAGGACGGCATTCACACACACTTATCTCTCAGAACTGAGCAAGTGGAGAGACGTTCGTTCATCTAGCACCAAGGGAACGGGTTGCAGGAGACACTTTTTCTCTGCTTTCTCAGTCTGTTCCCTAGTGCCGGTTTGAAGTTCCTGCAGTTTTCACTGTAAAACCGAGTTGGAGCTTGTACCTCCCCATATATATGTATGGAATGGAGTTGGCAACTGAAAAGAAACTTTGTGTTCAAAACAAGCTAGGTGAAGGACGGGTTTCACACACACTAATCTCTCAGAACTGAGCAAGTGGAGAGACGTTCGTTCATCTAGCACCAAGGGAACGGGTTGCAGGAGGCACTTTTTCTCTGCTTTCTCAGACTGTTTCCTAGTGCCGGTTTGAAGTTCCTGCAGTTTTCACTGTAAAACCGAGTTGGAGCTTCTACCTCCAAATATATATGTATGGAATGGAGTTTGCAACTGAAAAGAAACTATGTGTTACCAAAAAGCTAGGTGAAGGACGGCTTTCACACACACTTATCTCTCAGAATTGAGCAATTGGAGAGACTTTCGTTCATCTAGCACCAAGGGAACGGGTTGCAGGAGACACTTTTTCTCTGCTTTCTCAGTCTGTTTCCTGGTGCCGGTTTGAAGTTCCTGCAGTTTTCACTGTAAAACCGAGTTGAAGCTTGTACCTCCCCATATATATGTATGGAATGGAGTTTGCAACTGAAAAGAAACTTTGTGTTCCCAACAAGCTAGGTGAAGGACGGCTTTCACACACACTTATCTCTCAGAACTGAGCAAGTGGAGAGACGTTCGTTCATCTAGCACCAAGGGAACGGGTTGCAGGAGACACTTTTTCTCTGCTTTCTCAGTCTGTTTCCTAGTGCCTTTTTGAAGTTCCTGCAGTTTTCACTGTAAAACCGAGTTGGAGCTTGTACCTCCCCATATATATGTATGGAATGGAGTTTGCAACTGAAAAGAAACTTTGTGTTCCCAACAATCTAGGTGAAGGACGGCTTTCACACACACTTATCTCTCAGAACTGAGGAAGTGGAGAGACGTTCGTTCTTCTAGCACCAATTGAACGGGTTGCAGTGAACACTTTTTCTCTGCTTTCTCAGTCTGTTTCCTAGTGCCGGTTTGAAGTTCCTGCAGTTTTCACTGTAAAACCGAGTTGGAGCTTCTACCTCCCCATATATATGTAAGGAATGGAGTTTGCAACTGAAAAGAAACTTTGTGTTCCCAACAAGCTAGCTGAAGGACGGCATTCACACACACTTATCTCTCAGAACTGAGCAAGTGGAGAGACGTTCGTTCATCTAGCACCAAGGGAACGGGTTGCAGGAGACACTTTTTCTCTGCTTTCTCAGTCTGTTCCCTAGTGCCGGTTTGAAGTTCCTGCAGTTTTCA
Organism: Camelus dromedarius; assembly: GCF_036321535.1. Lineage (NCBI taxonomy): Eukaryota > Metazoa > Chordata > Mammalia > Artiodactyla > Camelidae > Camelus > Camelus dromedarius. The sequence continues at coordinate 178,632 of NW_026989736.1, forward strand.
CTGTAAAACCGAGTTGGAGCTTGTACCTCCCCATATATATGTATGGAATGGAGTTGGCAACTGAAAAGAAACTTTGTGTTCCCAACAAGCTAGGTGAAGGACGGGTTTCACACACACTAATCTCTCAGAACTGAGCAAGTGGAGAGACGTTCGTTCATCTAGCACCAAGGGAACGGGTTGCAGGAGGCACTTTTTCTCTGCTTTCTCAGACTGTTTCCTAGTGCCGGTTTGAAGTTCCTGCAGTTTTCACTGTAAAACCGAGTTGGAGCTTCTACCTCCAAATATATATGTATGGAATGGAGTTTGCAACTGAAAAGAAACTATGTGTTACCAAAAAGCTAGGTGAAGGACGGCTTTCACACACACTTATCTCTCAGAATTGAGCAATTGGAGAGACTTTCGTTCATCTAGCACCAAGGGAACGGGTTGCAGGAGACACTTTTTCTCTGCTTTCTCAGTCTGTTTCCTGGTGCCGGTTTGAAGTTCCTGCAGTTTTCACTGTAAAACCGAGTTGAAGCTTGTACCTCCCCATATATATGTATGGAATGGAGTTTGCAACTGAAAAGAAACTTTGTGTTCCCAACAAGCTAGGTGAAGGACGGCTTTCACACACACTTATCTCTCAGAACTGAGCAAGTGGAGAGACGTTCGTTCATCTAGCACCAAGGGAACGGGTTGCAGGAGACACTTTTTCTCTGCTTTCTCAGTCTGTTTCCTAGTGCCTTTTTGAAGTTCCTGCAGTTTTCACTGTAAAACCGAGTTGGAGCTTGTACCTCCCCATATATATGTATGGAATGGAGTTTGCAACTGAAAAGAAACTTTGTGTTCCCAACAATCTAGGTGAAGGACGGCTTTCACACACACTTATCTCTCAGAACTGAGGAAGTGGAGAGACGTTCGTTCTTCTAGCACCAATTGAACGGGTTGCAGTGAACACTTTTTCTCTGCTTTCTCAGTCTGTTTCCTAGTGCCGGTTTGAAGTTCCTGCAGTTTTCACTGTAAAACCGAGTTGAAGCTTGTACCTCCCCATATATATGTATGGAATGGAGTTTGCAACTGAAAAGAAACTTTGTGTTCCCAACAAGCTAGGTGAAGGACGGCTTTCACACACACTTATCTCTCAGAACTGAGCAAGTGGAGAGACGTTCGTTCATCTAGCACCAAGGGAACGGGTTGCAGGAGGCACCTTTTCTCTGCTTTCTCAGACTGTTTCCTAGTGCCGGTGTGAAGTTCCTGCAGTTTTCACTGTAAAACCGAGTTGGAGCTTCTACCTCCATATATATATGTATGGAATGGAGTTTGCAACTGAAAAGAAACTTTGTGTTCCCAAAAAGCTAGGTGAAGGACGGCTTTCACACACACTTATCTCTCAGAACTGAGCAAGTGGAGAGACTTTCGTTCATCTAGCACCAAGGGAACGGGTTGCAGGAGACACTTTTTCTCTGCTTTCTCAGTCTGTTTCCTAGTGCCGGTTTGAAGTTCCTGCAGTTTTCACTGTAAAACCGAGTTGGACCTAGTACCTCCCCATATATATGTATGGAATGGAGTTTGCAACTGAAAAGAAACTTTGTGTTCCCAACAAGCTAGGTGAAGGACGGCTTTCACACACACTTATCTCTCAGAACTGAGCAAGTGGAGAGACGTTCGTTCATCTAGCAACAAGGGAACGGGTTGCAGGAGACACTTTTCCTCTGCTTTCTCAGTCTGTTTCCTAGTGCCGGTTTGAAGTTCCTGCAGTTTTCACTGTAAAACCGAGTTGGAGCTTGTACCTCCCCATATATATGTATGGAATGGAGTTTGCAACTGAAAAGAAACTTTGTGTTCCCAACAAGCTAGGTGAAGGACGGCTTTCACACACACTTATCTCTCAGAACTGAGCAAGTGGAGAGACGTTCGTTCATCTAGCACCAAGGGAACGGGTTGCAGGAGACACTTTTTCTCTGCTTTCTCAGTCTGTTTCCTAGTGCCTTTTTGAAGTTCCTGCAGTTTTCACTGTAAAACCGAGTTGGAGCTTGTACCTCCCCATATATATGTATGGAATGGAGTTTGCAACTGAAAAGAAACTTTGTGTTCCCAACAATCTAGGTGAAGGACGGCTTTCACACACACTTATCTCTCAGAACTGAGGAAGTGGAGAGACGTTCGTTCTTCTAGCACCAATTGAACGGGTTGCAGGGGACACTTTTTCTCTGCTTTCTCAGTCTGTTTCCTAGTGCCGGTTTGAAGTTCCTGCAGTTTTCACTGTAAAACCGAGTTGAAGCTTGTACCTCCCCATATATATGTATGGAATGGAGTTTGCAACTGAAAAGAAACTTTGTGTTCCCAACAAGCTAGGTGAAGGACGGCTTTCACACACACTTATCTCTCAGAACTGAGCAAGTGGAGAGACGTTCGTTCATCTAGCACCAAGGGAACGGGTTGCAGGAGGCACCTTTTCTCTGCTTTCTCAGACTGTTTCCTAGTGCCGGTGTGAAGTTCCTGCAGTTTTCACTGTAAAACCGAGTTGGAGCTTCTACCTCCATATATATATGTATGGAATGGAGTTTGCAACTGAAAAGAAACTTTGTGTTCCCAAAAAGCTAGGTGAAGGACGGCTTTCACACACACTTATCTCTCAGAACTGAGCAAGTGGAGAGACTTTCGTTCATCTAGCACCAAGGGAACGGGTTGCAGGAGACACTTTTTCTCTGCTTTCTCAGTCTGTTTCCTAGTGCCGGTTTGAAGTTCCTGCAGTTTTCACTGTAAAACCGAGTTGGACCTAGTACCTCCCCATATATATGTATGGAATGGAGTTTGCAACTGAAAAGAAACTTTGTGTTCCCAACAAGCTAGGTGAAGGACGGCTTTCACACACACTTATCTCTCAGAACTGAGCAAGTGGAGAGACGTTCGTTCATCTAGCAACAAGGGAACGGGTTGCAGGAGACACTTTTTCTCTGCTTTCTCAGTCTGTTTCCTAGTGCCGGTTTGAAGTTCCTGCAGTTTTCACTGTAAAACCGAGTTGGAGCTTGTACCTCCCCATATATATGTATGGAATGGAGTTTGCAACTGAAAAGAAACTTTGTGTTCCCAACAAGCTAGGTGAAGGACGGCTTTCACACACACTTATCTCTCAGAACTGAGCAAGTGGAGAGACGTTCGTTCATCTAGCACCAAGGGAACGGGTTGCAGGAGACACTTTTTCTCTGCTTTCTCAGTCTGTTTCCTAGTGCCGGTTTGAAGTTCCTGCAGTTTTCACTGTAAAACGGAGTTGGACCTAGTACCTCCCCATATATATGTATGGAATGGAGTTTGCAACTGAAAAGAACCTTTGTGTTCCCAACAAGCTAGGTGAAGGACGGCTTTCACACACACTAATCTCTCAGAACTGAGCAAGTGGAGAGACGTTCGTTCTTCTAGCACCAAGGGAACGGGTTGCAGGAGACACTTTTTCTCTGCTTTCTCAGTCTGTTTCCTAGTGCCGGTTTGAAGTTCCTGCAGTTTTCACTGTAAAACCGAGTTGAAGCTTGTACCTCCCCATATATATGTATGGAATGGAGTTTGCAACTGAAAAGAAACTTTGTGTTCCCAACAAGCTAGGTGAAGGACGGCTTTCACACACACTTATCTCTCAGAACTGAGCAAGTGGAGAGACGTTCGTTCATCTAGCACCAAGGGAACGGGTTGCAGGAGGCACTTTTTCTCTGCTTTCTCAGACTGTTTCCTAGTGCCGGTTTGAAGTTCCTGCAGTTTTCACTGTAAAACCGAGTTGGTGCTTCTACCTCCAAATATATATGTATGGAATGGAGTTTGCAACTGAAAAGAAACTTTGTGTTACCAAAAAGCTAGGTGAAGGACGGCTTTCACACACACTTATCTCTCAGAACTGAGCAAGTGGAGAGACGTTCGTTCATCTTGCACCAAGCGAACGGGTTGCAGGAGGCACTTTTTCTCTGCTTTCTCAGACTGTTTCCTAGTGCCGGTGTGACGTTCCTGCAGTTTTCACTGTAAAACCGAGTTGGAGCTTGTACCTCCCCATATATATGTATGGAATGGAGTTTGCAACTGAAAAGAAACTTTGTGTTCCCAACAAGCTAGGTGAAGGACGGCTTTCACACACACTTATCTCTCAGAACTGAGCAAGTGGAGAGACGTTCGTTCATCTAGCACCAAGGGAACGGGTTGCAGGAGACAATTTTTCTCTGCTTTCTCAGTCTGTTTCCTAGTGCCGGTTTGAAGTTCCTGCAGTTTTCACTTTAAAACCGAGTTGGAGCTTGTACCTCCCCATATATATGTATGGAATGGAGTTTGCAACTGAAAAGAAACTTTGTGTTCCCAACAAGCTAGGTGAAGGACGGCTTTCACACACACTAATCTCTCAGAACTGAGCAAGTGGAGAGACGTTCGTTCATCTAGCACCAAGGGAACGGGTTGCAGGAGGCACTTTTTCTCTGCTTTCTCAGACTGTTTCCTAGTGCCGGTTTGAAGTTCCTGCAGTTTTCACTGTAAAACCGAGTTTGAGCTAGTACCTCCCCATATATATGTATGGAATGGAGTTTGCAACTGAAAAGAAACTTTGTGTTCCCAACAAGCTAGGTGAAGGACGGCTTTCACACACACTTATCTCTCAGAACTGAGCAAGTGGAGAGACGTTAGTTCATCTAGCACCAAGGGAACGGGTTGCAGGAGACACTTTTTCTCTGCTTTCTCAGTCTGTTTCCTAGTGCCGGTTTGAAGTTCCTGCAGTATTCACTGTAAAACCGAGTTGGAGCTAGTACCTCCCCATATATATGTATGGAATGGAGTTTGCAACTGAAAAGAAACTTTGTGTTCCCAACAAGCTAGGTGAAGGACGGCTTTCACACACACTTATCTCTCAGAACTGAGCAAGTGGAGAGACGTTCGTTCATCTAGCACCAAGGGAACGGGTTGCAGGGACACTTTTTCTCTGCTTTCGCAGTCTGTTTCCTAGTGACGGTTTGAAGTTCCTGCAGTTTTCACTGTAAAACCGAGTTGGAGCTTCTACCTCCAAATATATATGTATGGAATGGAGTTTGCAACTGAAAAGAAACTTTGTGTTCCCAAAAAGCTAGGTGAAGGACGGCTTTCACACACACTTATCTCTCAGAACTGAGCAAGTGGAGAGACGTTCGTTCATCTAGCACCAAGGGAACGGGTTGCAGGAGACACTTTTTCTCTGCTTTCTCAGTCTGTTTCCTAGTGCCGGTTTGAAGTTCCTGCAGTTTTCACTGTAAAACCGAGTTGGAGTTTCTACCTCCCCATATATATGTATGGATTGGAGTTTGCAACTGAAAAGAAACTTTGTGTTCCCAACAAGCTAGGTGAAGGACGGCTTTCACACACACTTATCTCTCAGAACTGAGCAAGTGGAGAGACGTTCGTTCATCTAGCACCAAGGGAACGGGTTGCAGGAGACACTTTTTCTCTGCTTTCTCAGACTGTTTCCTAGTGCCGGTTTGAAGTTCCTGCAGTTTTCATAGTAAAACCGTGTTTGAGCTTCTACCTCCAAATATATATGTATGGAATGGAGTTTGCAACTGAAAAGAAACTTTGTGTTCCCAACAAGCTAGGTGAAGGACGGCTTTCACACACACTTATCTCTCAGAACTGAGCAAGTGGAGAGACTTTCGTTCATCTAGAACCAAGGGAACGGATTGCAGGAGACACTTTTTCTCTGCTTTCTCAGTCTGTTTCCTAGTGCCGGTTTGAAGTTCCTGCAGTTTTCACTGTAAAACCGAGTTGGACCTAGTACCTCCCCATATATATGTATGGAATGGAGTTTGCAACTGAAAAGAAACTTTGTGTTCCCAACAAGCTAGGTGAAGGACGGCTTTCACACACACTTATCTCTCAGAACTGAGCAAGTGGAGAGACGTTCGTTCATCTAGCACCAAGGGAACGGGTTGCAGGAGACACTTTTTCTCTGCTTTCTCTGTCTGTTTCCTAGTGCCGGTTTGAAGTTCCTGCAGTTTTCACTGTAAAACCGAGTTGGAGCTTGTACCTCCCCATATATATGTATGGAATGGAGTTTGCAACTGAAAAGAAACTTTGTGTTCCCAACAAGCTAGGTGAAGGACGGCTTTCACACACACTTATCTCTCAGAACTGAGCAAGTGGAGAGACGTTCGTTCATCTAGCACCAAGGGAACGGGTTGCAGGAGACACTTTTTCTCTGCTTTCTCAGTCTGTTTCCTAGTGCCGGTTTGAAGTTCCTGCAGTTTTCACTGTAAAACCGAGTTGGAGCTTGTACCTCCCCATATATATGTATGGAATGGGGTTTGCAACTGAAAAGAAACTTTGTGTTCCCAACAAGCTAGGTGAAGGACGGCTTTCACACACACTTATCTCTCAGAACTGAGCAAGTGGAGAGACGTTCGTTCATTTAGCACCAAGGGAACGGGTTGCAGGAGACACTTTTTCTCTGCTTTCTCAGTCTGTTTCCTAGTGCCGGTTTGAAGTTCCTGCAGTTTTCACTGTAAAACCGAGTTGGAGCTTGTACCTCCCCATATATATGTATGGAATGGAGTTTGCAACTGAAAAGAAACTTTGTGTTCCCAACAAGCTAGGTGAAGGACGGCTTTCACACACACTTATCTCTCAGAACTGAGCAAGTGGAGAGACGTTCGTTCATCTAGCACCAAGGGAACGGGTTGCAGGAGACACTTTTTCTCTGCTTTCTCAGTCTGTTTCCTAGTGCCGGTTTGAAGTTCCTGCAGTATTCACTGTAAAACCGAGTTGGAGCTTCTACCTCCAAATATATATGTATGGAATGGAGTTTGCAACTGAAAAGAAACTTTGTGTTCCCAAAAAGCTAGGTGAAGGACGGCTTTCACACACACTTATCTCTCAGAACTGAGCAAGTGGAGAGACGTTCGTTCATCTAGCACCAAGGGAACGGTTTGCAGGAGACACTTTTTCTCTGCTTTCTCAGTCTGTTTCCTAGTGCCGGTTTGAAGTTCCTGCAGTTTTCACTGTAAAACCGAGTTGGAGTTTGTACCTCCCCATATATATGTATGGAATGGAGTTTGCAACTGAAAAGAAACTTTGTGTTCCCAACAAGCTAGGTGAAGGACGGCTTTCACACACACTTATCTCTCAGAACTGAGCAAGTGGAGAGACGTTCGTTCATCTAGCACCAAGGGAACGGGTTGCAGGAGACACTTTTTCTCTGCTTTCTCTGTCTGTTTCCTAGTGCCGGTTTGAAGTTCCTGCAGTTTTCACTGTAAAACCGAGTTGGAGCTTGTACCTCCCCATATATATGTATGGAATGGAGTTTGCAACTGAAAAGAAACTTTGTGTTCCCAACAAGCTAGGTGAAGGACGGCTTTCACACACACTTATCTCTCAGAACTGAGCAAGTGGAGAGACGTTCGTTCATCTAGCACCAAGGGAACGGGTTGCAGGAGACACTTTTTCTCTGCTTTCTCAGTCTGTTTCCTAGTGCCGGTTTGAAGTTCCTGCAGTTTTCACTGTAAAACCGAGTTGGAGCTTGTACCTCCCCATATATATGTATGGAATGGGGTTTGCAACTGAAAAGAAACTTTGTGTTCCCAACAAGCTAGGTGAAGGACGGCTTTCACACACACTTATCTCTCAGAACTGAGCAAGTGGAGAGACGTTCGTTCATCTAGCACCAAGGGAACGGGTTGCAGGAGACACTTTTTCTCTGCTTTCTCAGTCTGTTTCCTAGTGCCGGTTTGAAGTTCCTGCAGTTTTCACTGTAAAACCGAGTTGGAGTTTGTACCTCCCCATATATATGTATGGAATGGAGTTTGCAACTGAAAAGAAACTTTGTGTTCCCAACAAGCTAGGTGAAGGACGGCTTTCACACACACTTATCTCTCAGAACTGAGCAAGTGGAGAGACGTTCGTTCATCTAGCACCAAGGGAACGGGTTGCAGGAGACACTTTTTCTCTGCTTTCTCTGTCTGTTTCCTAGTGCCGGTTTGAAGTTCCTGCAGTTTTCACTGTAAAACCGAGTTGGAGCTTGTACCTCCCCATATATATGTATGGAATGGAGTTTGCAACTGAAAAGAAACTTTGTGTTCCCAACAAGCTAGGTGAAGGACGGCTTTCACACACACTTATCTCTCAGAACTGAGCAAGTGGAGAGACGTTCGTTCATCTAGCACCAAGGGAACGGGTTGCAGGAGACACTTTTTCTCTGCTTTCTCAGTCTGTTTCCTAGTGCCGGTTTGAAGTTCCTGCAGTTTTCACTGTAAAACCGAGTTGGAGCTTGTACCTCCCCATATATATGTATGGAATGGGGTTTGCAACTGAAAAGAAACTTTGTGTTCCCAACAAGCTAGGTGAAGGACGGCTTTCACACACACTTATCTCTCAGAACTGAGCAAGTGGAGAGACGTTCGTTCATCTAGCACCAAGGGAACGGGTTGCAGGAGACACTTTTTCTCTGCTTTCTCAGTCTGTTTCCTAGTGCCGGTTTGAAGTTCCTGCATTTTTCACTGTAAAACCGAGTTGGAGCTTGTACCTCCCCATATATATGTATGGAATGGAGATTGCAACTGAAAAGAAACATTGTGTTCCCAACAAGCTAGGTGAAGGACGGCTTTCACACACACTTATCTCTCAGAACTGAGCAAGTGGAGAGACGTTCGTTCATCTAGCACCAAGGGAACGGGTTGCAGGAGAAACTTTTTCTCTGCTTTCTCAGTCTGTTTCCTAGTGCCGGTTTGAAGTTCCTGCAGTTTTCACTGTAAAACCGAGTTGGAGCTTGTACCTCCCCATATATATGTATGGAATGGAGTTTGCAACTGAAAAGAAACTTTGTGTTCCCAACAAGCTAGGTGAATGACGGCTTTCACACACACTTATCTCTCAGAACTGAGCAAGTGGAGAGACGTTCTTTCATCTAGCACCAAGGGAACGGGTTGCAGGAGACACTTTTTCTCTGCTTTCTCAGTCTGTTTCCTAGTGCCGGTTTGAAGTTCCTGCAGTATTCACTGTAAAACCGAGTTGGAGCTTCTTCCTCCAAATATATATGTATGGAATGGAGTTTGCAACTGAAAAGAAACTTTGTGTTCCCAAAAAGCTAGGTGAAGGACGGCTTTCACACACACTTATCTCTCAGAACTGAGCAAGTGCAGAGACTTTCGTTCATCTAGAACCAAGGGAACGGGTTGCAGGAGACACTTTTTCTCTGCTTTCTCAGTCTGTTTCGTAGTGCCGGTTTGAAGTTCCTGCAGTTTTCACTGTAAAACCGAGTTGGACCTAGTACCTCCCCATATATATGTATGGAATGGAGTTTGCAACTGAAAAGAAACTTTGTGTTCCCAACAAGCTAGGTGAAGGACGGCTTTCACACACACTTATCTCTCAGAACTGAGCAAGTGGAGAGACGTTCGTTCATCTAGCACCAAGGGAACGGGTTGCAGGAGACACTTTTTCTCTGCTTTCTCAGTCTGTTTCCTAGTGCCGGTTTGAAGTTCCTGCAGTTTTCACTGTAAAACCGAGTTGGAGCTTGTACCTCCCCATATATATGTATGGAATGGAGCTTGCAACTGAAAAGAAACTTTGTGTTCCCAACAAGCTAGGTGAAGGAAGGCTTTCACACACACTTATCTCTCAGAACTGAGCAAGTGGAGAGACGTTCGTTCATCTAGCACCAAGGGAACGGGTTGCAGGAGACACTTTTTCTCTGCTTTCTCAGTCTGTTTCCTAGTGCCGGTTTGAAGTTCCTGCAGTTTTCACTGTAAAACCGAGTTGGAGCTTGTACCTCCCCATATATATGTATGGAATGGGGTTTGCAACTGAAAAGAAACTTTGTGTTCCCAACAAGCTAGGTGAAGGACGGCTTTCACACACACTTATCTCTCAGAACTGAGCAAGTGGAGAGACGTTCGTTCATCTAGCACCAAGGGAACGGGTTGCAGGAGACACTTTTTCTCTGCTTTCTCAGTCTGTTTCCTAGTGCCGGTTTGAAGTTCCTGCAGTTTTCACTGTAAAACCGAGTTGGAGCTTGTACCTCCCCATATATATGTATGGAATGGAGTTTGCAACTGAAAAGAAACTTTGTGTTCCCAACAAGCTAGGTGAAGGACGGCTTTCACACACACTTATCTCTCAGAACTGAGCAAGTGGAGAGACGTTCGTTCATCTAGCACCAAGGGAACGGGTTGCAGGAGACACTTTTTCTCTGCTTTCTCAGTCTGTTTCCTAGTGCCGGTTTGAAGTTCCTGCAGTTTTCACTGTAAAACCGAGTTGGAGCTTGTACCTCCCCATATATATGTATGGAATGGAGTTTGCAACTGAAAAGAAACTTTGTGTTCCCAACAAGCTAGGTGAAGGACGGCTTTCACACACACTTATCTCTCAGAACTGAGCAAGTGGAGAGACGTTCTTTCATCTAGCACCAAGGGAACGGGTTGCAGGAGACACTATTTCTCTGCTTTCTCAGTCTGTTTCCTAGTGCCGGTTTGAAGTTCCTGCAGTATTCACTGTAAAACCGAGTTGGAGCTTCTACCTCCAAATATATATGTATGGAATGGAGTTTGCAACTGAAAAGAAACTTTGTGTTCCCAAAAAGCTAGGTGAAGGACGGCTTTCACACACACTTATCTCTCAGAACTGAGCAAGTGCAGAGACTTTCGTTCATCTAGAACCAAGGGAACGGGTTGCAGGAGACACTTTTTCTCTGCTTTCTCAGTCTGTTTCCTAGTGCCGGTTTGAAGTTCCTGCAGTTTTCACTGTAAAACCGAGTTGGACCTAGTACCTCCCCATATATATGTATGGAATGGGGTTTGCAACTGAAAAGAAACTTTGTGTTCCCAACAAGCTAGGTGAAGGACGGCTTTCACACACACTTATCTCTCAGAACTGAGCAAGTGGAGAGACGTTCGTTCATCTAGCACCAAGGGAACGGGTTGCAGGAGACACTTTTTCTCTGCTTTCTCAGTCTGTTTCCTAGTGCCGGTTTGAAGTTCCTGCAGTTTTCACTGTAAAACCGAGTTGGAGCTTGTACCTCCCCATATATATGTATGGAATGGGGTTTGCAACTGAAAAGAAACTTTGTGTTCCCAACAAGCTAAGTGAAGGACGGCTTTCACACACACTTATCTCTCAGAACTGAGCAAGTGGAGAGACGTTCGTTCATCTAGCACCAAGGGAACGGGTTGCAGGAGACACTTTTTCTCTGCTTTCTCAGTCTGTTTCCTAGTGCCGGTTTGAAGTTCCTGCAGTTTTCACTGTAAAACCGAGTTGGAGCTTGTACCTCCCCATATATATGTATGGAATGGAGTTTGCAACTGAAAAGAAACTTTGTGTTCCCAACAAGCTAGGTGAAGGACGGCTTTCACACACACTTATCTCTCAGAACTGAGCAAGTGGAGAGACGTTCGTTCATCTAGCACCAAGGGAACGGGTTGCAGGAGACACTTTTTCTCTGCTTTCTCAGTCTGTTTCCTAGTGCCGGTTTGAAGTTCCTGCAGTTTTCACTGTAAAACCGAGTTGGAGCTTGTACCTCCCCATATATATGTATGGAATGGAGTTTGCAACTGAAAAGAAACTTTGTGTTCCCAACAAGCTAGGTGAAGGACGGCTTTCACACACAATTTTCTCTCAGAACTGAGCAAGTGGAGAGACGTTCGTTCATCTAGCACCAAGGGAACGGGTTGCAGGAGACACTTTTTCTCTGCTTTCTCAGTCTGTTTCCTAGTGCCGGTTTGAAGTTCCTGCAGTTTTCACTGTAAAACCGAGTTGGAGCTTGTACCTCCCCATATATATGTATGGAATGGAGTTTGCAACTGAAAAGAAACTTTGTGTTCCCAACAAGCTAGGTGAAGGACGGCTTTCACACACACTTATCTCTCAGAACTGAGCAAGTGGAGAGACGTTCGTTCTTCTAGCACCAAGGGAACGGGTTGCAGGAGACACTTTTTCTCTGCTTTCTCAGTCTGTTTCCTAGTGCCGGTTTGAAGTTCCTGCAGTTTTCACTGTAAAACCGAGTTGGACCTAGTACCTCCCCATATATATGTATGGAATGGAGTTTGCAACTGAAAAGAAACTTTGTGTTCCCAACAAGCTAAGTGAAGGACGGCTTTCACACACACTTATCTCTCAGAACTGAGCAAGTGGAGAGACGTTCGTTCATCTAGCACCAAGGGAACGGGTTGCAGGAGACACTTTTTCTCTGCTTTCTCAGTCTGTTTCCTAGTGCCGGTTTGAAGTTCCTGCAGTTTTCACTGTAAAACCGAGTTGGAGCTTGTACCTCCCCATATATATGTATGGAATGGGGTTTGCAACTGAAAAGAAACTTTGTGTTCCCAACAAGCTAGGTGAAGGACGGCTTTCACACACACTTTTCTCTCAGAACTGAGCAAGTGGAGAGACGTTCGTTCATCTAGCACCAAGGGAACGGTTTGCAGGAGACACTTTTTCTCTGCTTTCTCAGTCTGTTTCCTAGTGCCGGTTTGAAGTTCCTGCAGTTTTCACTGTAAAACCGAGTTGGACCTAGTACCTCCCCATATATATGTATGGAATGGAGTTTGCAACTGAAAAGAAACTTTGTGTTCCCAACAAGCTAGGTGAAGGACGGCTTTCACACACACTTATCTCTCAGAACTGAGCAAGTGGAGAGACGTTCGTTCATCTAGCACCAAGGGAACGGGTTGCAGGAGACACTTTTTCTCTGCTTTCTCAGTCTGTTTCCTAGTGCCGGTTTGAAGTTCCTGCAGTTTTCACTGTAAAACCGAGTTGGAGCTTGTACTTCCCCATATATATGTATGGAATGGAGTTTGCAACTGAAAAGAAACTTTGTGTTCCCAACAAGCTAGGTGAAGGACGGCTTTCACACACACTTATCTCTCAGAACTGAGCAAGTGGAGAGACGTTCGTTCATCTAGCACCAAGGGAACGGGTTGCAGGAGACACTTTTTCTCTGCTTTCTCAGTCTGTTTCCTAGTGCCGGTTTGAAGTTCCTGCAGTTTTCACTGTAAAACCGAGTTGGAGCTTGTACCTCCCCATATATATGTATGGAATGGGGTTTGCAACTGAAAAGAAACTTTGTGTTCCCAACAAGCTAGGTGAAGGACGGCTTTCACACACACTTTTCTCTCAGAACTGAGCAAGTGGAGAGACGTTCGTTCATCTAGCACCAAGGGAACGGGTTGCAGGAGACACTTTTTCTCTGATTTCTCAGTCTGTTTCCTAGTGCCGGTTTGAAGTTCCTGCAGTTTTCACTGTAAAACCGAGTTGGAGCTTGTACCTCCCCATATATATTTATGGAATGGAGTTTGCAACTGAAAAGAAACTTTGTGTTCCCAACAAGCTAGGTGAAGGACGGCTTTCACACACACTTATCTCTCAGAACTGAGCAAGTGGAGAGACGTTCGTTCTTCTAGCACCAAGGGAACGGGTTGCAGGAGACACTTTTTCTCTGCTTTCTCAGTCTGTTTCCTAGTGCCGGTTTGATGTTCCTGCAGTTTTCACTGTAAAACCGAGTTGGACCTAGTACCTCCCCATATATATGTATGGAATGGAGTTTGCAACTGAAAAGAAACTTTGTGTTCCCAAAAAGCTAGGTGAAGGACGGCTTTCACACACACTTATCTCTCAGAACTGAGCAAGTGGAGAGACGTTCGTTCATCTAGCACCAAGGGAACGGGTTGCAGGAGACACATTTACTATGCTTTCTCAGTCTGTTTCCTAGTGCCGGTTTGAAGTTCCTGCAGTTTTCACTGTAAAACCGAGTTGGACCTAGTACCTCCCCATATATATGTATGGAATGGAGTTTGCAACTGAAAAGAAACTTTGTGTTCCCAACAAGCTAGGTGAAAGACGGCTTTCACACACACTTATCTCTCAGAACTGAGCAAGTGGAGAGACGTTCGTTCATCTAGCACCAAGGGAACGGGTTGCAGGAGACACTTTTTCTCTGCTTTCTCAGTCTGTTTCCTAGTGCCGGTTTGAAGTTCCTGCAGTTTTCACTGTAAAACCGAGTTGGAGCTTGTACCTCCCCATATATATGTATGGAATGGAGTTTGCAACTGAAAAGAAACTTTGTGTTCCCAACAAGCTAGGTGAAGGAAGGCTTTCACACACACTTATCTCTCAGAACTGAGCAAGTGGAGAGACGTTCGTTCATCTAGCACCAAGGGAACGGGTTGCAGGAGACACTTTTTCTCTGCTTTCTCAGTCTGTTTCCTAGTGCCGGTTTGAAGTTCCTGCAGTTTTCACTGTAAAACCGAGTTGGAGCTTGTACCTCCCCATATATATGTATGGAATGGAGTTTGCAACTGAAAAGAAACTTTGTGTTCCCAACAAGCTAGGTGAAGGAAGGCTTTCACACACACTTATCTCTCAGAACTGAGCAAGTGGAGAGACGTTCGTTCATCTAGCACCAAGGGAACGGGTTGCAGGAGACACTTTTTCTCTGCTTTCTCAGTCTGTTTCCTAGTGCCGGTTTGAAGTTCCTGCAGTTTTCACTGTAAAACCGAGTTGGAGCTTGTACCTCCCCATATATATGTATGGAATGGAGTTTGCAACTGAAAACGCAGCGCTCGACTGT